>NC_141695.1:524252636-524527636 GCF_964263255.1 Lissotriton vulgaris
CGGGGCAGACCACCCGAGCTGTGGTGCCCGGACTCCTGGGGGAGGACTGCCCGGGAACCATGGAGCCTGTCCCGGGCACTTTGCCATGCTATAGGCCGGAGGAGGAAGCCACGAACGCCTAGGGAGGTGTTGTCCGGGCATAGCCCATCTGGTCCCTGGCAAAGAACTGCCAGCACGAGAGGGGTGTCCCGGCATACCCAACCCCTAGTAATCCAGAGGGGTAGACATTCTGGCGCTAGGTGGCAGTGCAGTGCAGGACAACGAGGAGAGGAGAGTGAGCGAGCGAGAAGCAGGCGAGCTGTCGCTGCCGCCGGAGGACGACCCCCCCCCAATGTGGATCTAGGACCGCGGAGAGTTTGTAAATCGTGGTAGAGTCCCTGTTTTTCACACGGCCTGCACCCTGAGGACCACGATCTGTTGAATGCTGCCTCTGCCTCCACCACAACACAGGCAGCCTCCGGTAAGGAGCGAGTAGCCAGCGAGGAGCCTGCGTCCACACCCGGGCGGGGCGAGAGTGAGAGCAGGATCCGGAGCGCGGCCTCTGCTATCAGAGGTTGCAGAGTGTTGTGCCCGGGTGCGCCGCGTAAAGCGGCTCAACTAGGTTGGGTGTGGCTGCGGTGCCCCAGTGTGCCCTGCTCCTGACTGCCCTGTTATCTCTCTTTAGCCCCCAACTCAGGCCTCCCATCCAGCCCCCCTAAACTTTCACTCACTAATGGGACATGCAGGCTGGATAAGTGGAGTAGTTTAGCCCTTTTAAACGACACACCGTTTTATTCCATAACTAAAGTGTGGAATTATCCTGCCTGTTTGCTGCTGAAGACGGCTGCTAAGCCTTTGCAAAACTTGAAACTTTGCTGCATGGCCTGAACTCGCCAAGCTACTGTGTTCTTTGTAGCGCTATTTGGAAGCGCCAGTGCCTCTTCTACATTTGTAGCGCTATCTGTCAGCGCTTGTGAATCACCTCTCGCGTTTCCCGCTTCGCGGGAAACACTCGCTGTAAAGGGCTTGCTGGCCGGCTTGGAGGACACGGAACATCAACGCCCACAAGCCAGTTGGGCTCAGAGAACCTCCCGCCACGCCCCCCTCAGCTGGGACAAATTGCGCTGAGGTAACGCGCATCGCGGGACGCGTCGCGGGCGTCGCCGGGCTAAGCCCGGGCAAAGGGCGGGCCCTCAGCGGCCGAGGTAGGCCGGGCTGGGCCCTGGTATCTTGACTGTTTAGTCGTATGCTTATAGATACTAGTCTGCGTTATTATATTCCAAGGTAATGCTAATACGCCGATAGAAATATAGCCACAAAGTATTTGAACTGTTAGTTTCTCTCCCATTTCACTTCTTGTATATTTATATTATTTTTAAACTGTGTTTTTACAAGACTGGGAGATTTATTGTAGGCTCTGTTTTATTTACGGTACTATGGAGGCTAAGACATTACGATCTGGGAAGGTTGTAATGGAGAATCACGGTACAATATCCGGTCCGAGTCATTTGAGAAAAAAACAAATTAACAGTGTCATCATGAAAGGTCAGATGCAATTAAAACAAATTTGGGAGAAAAGCTTGAATAAATCCCTTGAAGTTTCCAGGAAATCTGATAGTGATCAATTACAGCAATTAAATCCCTGCTCTAATAAGGAGGAAGGTAATGAGGTGGCCCCTATGGTGGAAATGAAAAGGTCACTAAGTCAGTCTAGTGTGGCAGACCTGCCAACATGTCTTGAACATGCGGCTGTTGTTGATCCCCTGTTAATATCGCAATCTTTGAGACATGATACTCTTAAGGGGAATGATACTCTGGAAGAAGATAAGGGTGATGTCTCTATAGCTACCAGTATTGACTTTGAACTCTGCGGAAGATATGTGGATAAGACATCTTTACCTCCCCTAGTAGTTAATAAAACGCCCAGTGGAGAAACACCATCTGGTCTGCTATTATACAGCAGTACCCCCTCCATTAAATCCACAGATAATTTTTCTCCGCCGATTGATGCACAATCCCCTCATTTTAATCTATCGGGGATTTGTCCCCTTACATCTTCAAGTTATCCAAAAAATGATAAACCCATCTCTGAGTCACTCATAGCCCTTGAGCAAATTCTGTCTTCCATACTACTTTTAATGGGTAAATTTGCTGTAAATTCTGATTGTATTTTATCTTCAGTTACTGAAATACTGCAGGCATTGTTGGCACAAAATGTGAAAAATGTTGAAAATGAATCTAAGCCTCTTGTTTCTCCTGCTAATCCTGCGCTTGTTGTGCATCACGAGGTTGATTACTCTACTGAAGTGAAGGGAATTGCCCCTTTGGGATTACCTATAGAGGCGGAGATTCATAAGTCCCCTAATCTATGCATCTCATCTGCCCTGCCTCTGAGAACGGAACCATCGCTAGTTGAGCAGGAAGAGAATGTGAGTGAAGTACTTCAAACGGGGGGCCATGATCTTTTTCCCATTTTTGTACATGATAAAAAGGAGCTAGAAGTTTTTGTGGGGTCTCCTCGAGCTGCCAAAATGAAAACAAGAGGAAAAAAGGGGAAGCCCATACGTAAACATAAAAAGAAAAGACCTAGACAAATTATTTTTCCAAAACATATAATAACTGAAACGCCCACTCCTATAGAAAGAGGGTATAGCCCACCTTCCGATATTCCGGATAAGGTAGATGAGGAAGGTATCTTAAATGATTCTAATGATACCCCAGTTGAAGTAACTACGAATAGGGTGGTTTCTGGATCAGTAATTGAGGCCCCAGTTGAAGGAACTTCGAATAGGATGGTTTCTGGTTCTGTAATTGATGCCCCTGTTCCCCTCCCGATAAGTGTGGATGTCAAACATTCTCCGATAGTAACAAGAGCATTTAATCCTACAGCTCCTATTTTTCTGCCTCAGACAAATGTAGCTAGGAATGTAATACATCAGTCAGCAAAAAGTACTATTTCATATGTGGATACTTTGTCATTGGATTTTCTTCCATTACTTGATTCTGATTTAAGAATGAACAGATCTTGGCTACTTAGCTGCTTTAATGAAATTGAAAGCTTAAAGTTGGTCTTAACAAATGATATTGATTTAGTTCTCCCAATAAGATCCATAAATGGCCAACGAACAAGGGTAAAGTTTTACTCTAAAATAATTGCTAATTTAGTCCTTCAACAAGCAGAAGCCTTTCAACGTAGAGGAATTGACGTGCTACCTTTTGTTAATAAAAATTTGTGTCTTTCTCTTACTGAAAGAAATACAAAGTTGACCTCTGGACAGGATGATTTTCCTATATGTAATAATGACCTAAAAATTTGGCTCTCCAGAGGCAAACGTATGGTTTCTCAGGTTTTTCCCCTATCTGGTAGCACGGATAACCCTCTAGCTGAAGACGCTTCGATGTGGAACTGGTTACCGGGAGTTCTCTCAAACACCACCTCGAGAAAAACCCACGACCATCTTCACATCTTTAACCAGTGTTTAAAAATTGTTTCTTGGAATGCTGCTGGCTTGTCTAATTGCCCTGAGAAATTTGATTATCTTCTTTCTCTGAATGCGGATGTGTATTGTATCCAAGAAACATGGTGTGATACTCTCCCTTATGGAGGGAATGACTACTTCATCCTAGAAGCCGCTGCAACGCCATCTAAAAGGGGCCATGCTAAAGGTGGAATTGCTTGTTTGTTATCTAATACAATACAATGGCAATTCTCACATCATAAGGATGAGAGTAATCTATTCCAATCCATAACCATCTCTAACCTGGATCCCGTTGTTCAACGGTCTTCGTTTATAATATTAAATGCCTACATTCCTCCCGAAGATAATTTTACGTCAGTTTTAAAACGTATGTTTTCCTATATAAAGCAGTTATTAGAGGTGGATGACCCCCCATACTTACTATTGGTGGGGGACTTAAATTGTAAAGTGTCCAATACTTCCTTAGACATGTTTAGAAACAAAGTAAAAGAAGAAGTATTTAATATTCCCCAAGCTCTCTTCCCTAATAAAATAAAAACGAACAAAAGGGGCAAGATTCTTCTCGGGGAGCTCAGTGCCGTGGAGGGAATTATCCTAAATGGCAGAATGCCTTCTGATTCCCCGGCAAATTATACACATGGTTCTACTAGGGGAGAATCTATTTTGGACTACGCAATAACAGACTTTGACACGTTCTCTTGTTTTAAAGACTTGGTAATCACTCATACTCCTTTGAGTGACCACAAAATTATTAAATTAACTGTCTCATTACTACCCCCTGAATCTGACCGCTGGTCCCTAAAGAACAAAGGCTTTTCTATTAATCACCACTCTGGTAGATGTTACTGGGGATCCAGTCATAATAAGGATGTACAAAACATCCTCACCCAATCCTTAATTGAACTCGATTCTTGGCAAGGTAGGGAATTCATGTTCCTGGAAACGCTCATCCAAAAAGTCACTGAAATGGCCAGGAGTAAAGGAAAGTATAAAAAGAAATATTTTTCTCCTAGTCTTCTATTAAGGTTAAATAAAGAGATCAACAAACTTGTTAGGATGCAATACCTTAATAGATCAGGGGAGATTGGGTTACAGTTAGCTCTGTTAAAGAGAAGGAGGGTGAGATTAAGAGCTAAGTTAAAAAGAGACAAAGAAGATACTTTATGGATCAATTTAAGAGAGGCATCCACTTGTAAAAACTCTAGAGCTTTTTGGTCCATAATAAGACAAGGATGTGGATCTGTAAAAACGTCCACTCCTACTGTTATTACTGAAGATGTCTGGTCCCAATTTGTGATCACCTTATATGCGTCCAATGAGGCAGGGGGTGACGCATGGGTTCCAGACCGTAATATCGATTCTAAAATGGAACTCCCCACTGAGTATTCCATAGCTACCGCAATCAAGAGCATGCGCTCTTCCGGGGCTATGGGACCGGACGAATTGCCCATGTCTATAATCAAGCAAGACGTAACCACTTGGAGCAGGATTCTTCTTCCAGTGTTTCGGGCGTGTTTCAAAACTCGAACAGTTCCCGACTCTTGGCGGGGAAGTATCCTGATCCCAATTTTTAAAAAAGGAGACCGTGATAATCCCTCTAATTATCGCCTAATTGCTTTATTAGATGCGATAGGGAAAATTTTTGCTAAACTTTTATTAGTATTAATAACAGAGTGGGCATTTTTAAATAATATTATACCTAGGGAACAGACAGGCTTTCGAAAAGAGCATGGAACTCTAGATAACCTAACTATGCTACAGGTAATCGTAGACAAATATGTTCGTGTTCGTGGTGGGGGCATATATGCAGCATTTATAGATTTCTCCGCAGCGTTCGACAGGGTCGACCGACCGACGCTGTGGAGAAAACTGGCGGCATTGGGTATGCCGGGATACTTATTGGACTTAGTTAAGTCCCTACATTGGAATACATGGTGTAGGGTGTTACAAGGCGGAGAAAGGGGTCTCTCTCAAGCGATCCCCTCCCGGAATGGTTTAAAACAAGGATGTATATTGGCACCCACACTGTTTTCCCTGTATATGGCCGATTTGCCAACTGCTGTTGCAGAGTGTGAGGGACTAGCCCCAGTAATTGGAGGGACTGCTATATCTATTCTAATGTATGCAGATGACATACTAGTTTTAGATCTGACCCCGAAAGGTCTAGCTAATCGTCTTCATACATTGAATGAATTCGCGGATACACACTATATGAAAATTAATAGCTCAAAAAGCAAGATCATGTGCATCTTTGGCAAGAAGAAGTGCAGATCTAGGAGCTTTAATTGGACATTAAGCGGAGAAAAACTTGAGGTAGTTAACTCCTATACGTTTCTGGGCAAAATAATATCTTCTAACCTTAGTGAGAAGCCCCATATCGAAAATAACTCTAGAAAAGCAATGGCCCATGGTAGGGGACTATGTTCCTTGTATAATGCGACGGGGAAGAGGCACTTCTCCTTATGTTTGGAGGTATTCCGAGCGAAGATTCCTGCTACCCTCCTTTATGGAATGGAATTGGTGGATGTAAATCAATGGGATTTTATGCAAAAAATGGAGGGAAAGGTATTAAGGAAAATCTCCTCATTTAATTCAGCCTGCTCCACATCCTCTTGCAGGCTGGAATTCGGACTGCGAAGCTGCTGGGCTCAAGGGCTGGCTGCTCTTGTAAGGTGGGTAGCATGCCTGGCCAGAGGTAAACCAGGAACCCTACGTGAAATCTTAAAAAAGGAACTTTTAGGCAACTTTAATGAGTTCTCGCAGCTGGTAAAAAATTTCAGAAAAGCTGTTTTACTATTGGAACTGGATGAAAGTATGTTATTTTCTCTTTCTCCACCAGAGTTAAAATTAAAGTTAAAAAGTAGGTCCTGGGAACTATGTTATAAGCTGGATATACTTGCCCAACAGAAGTATAAAGAAAGGGAAGCCCTGGTCTTAACCTATACACCTAAACAAGCACAACAATACTTAACGTGGAATATTCCGCATGGTGTCCGTAGGATATGGTACCTATTACGTCATAATTTGCTTCCACTTAATACACTCCTCGCAAAATGGTATGGAGTATCTCCCTTATGCAATCTTTGTAATAATGCTGCTCAAGACCTTAACCATGTACTGTTTATTTGCCCGATATTACGCCTATTGCGCAAAAAATGGATAAAACCAATTTGTCTACAATTGGGAATTATGAATATAAAAATGTTTTTCCATGCTCTGTATTGCCCCCCTAACGAAATGTTCTGTTCCAGAATATTTAAATATTTTAAAGAATTTTTAGACATATATTAATGTGATTTTGGGAGAGGTTGATGAGTGCATTATTCTTTATAACAAGTGGTTATTTCTGTTGCTGTATGTAACTTGTGTTTATTTTCGTTATGATAATATGTATGTTATTTTATGTGGCCCTCTATGAGAGCCAAATCATAATAATAAAAACTTTGAACTTAGTAATCCAGAGGAAGACTACCCCTCTTTCTGGGAGCCCATGCGCACCGAGAGGCTCAGGGGACCCTAGGCGCGAACATGCCCGACCGCCTGGAGCCCTGGCTGGGATCCAGGAGGCAAATGAGCCCTCATCGGGACTTCCAGGCCGACCCGGCCATCTGGTCTCCCCATTGGGAAAGCATTGCGTGCAACCAGATGGCTGAGGGGAGAGGTGCGACCAGGTGGCCCGGACCGAAATAACGCCAATCTGCCTGCCCGAGCCTTCGGGGGCTGCAGGGCTCGGGGGCTACAGGGCTCGGGGGCTACAGGGCTCAGGGGCTGCAGGGCTTGGGGCAGCAGGGCTCGGGACTGCAGGGCTCGTGGCTGCAGAGCTCGGAGGCTGCAGGGCTCCGGGCCAATAGGGCTCGGGGTGGGGTTCGGAGACCCCACGCTGGGCCTCAGGCATGGGGAGGCCCGCAGGCGCTCCTGCAGCCCAGACGCCCGGGGGAGGACTCCCCGGGACCCATGGAGCCTTGTAGGTCTCTGGGGCTCGGCACCAGAGACCCTTGTCCCAGGCAGATGGACACGTGGCATTCCACAGGACGGGGTATCCCAAACCCCAGGCCCTGACCGAAACCCAGGCTCCGGGGCCGGTCCTTGCTTCTCAACCCGGCTACTCCTGGGAGATCGGGGAGCCTGCCCAGGCACGAGGGACCCCTGTCCTGGGCACACGGACCCTCAGGACGTGCGCTCGTTTTCCACGCATTTTTTCCAAAATTCTGCGTAGTGGCGCTACCCCAACTCTGCCCAGCCCCAATTATTACTGCATCAAACAGTCAAGCAGAGTCATGCTTGTTTATTTCCATTGATGTTGTTCTTGCTGTTCTCGAGGAAAAACTTTCTAGCTTGGTCACAATAATGTCACATTTCAAAGGACCTTCCGCTAGCTCACTGTACCTTATTCTTTCACAGCAGCAAACTTTTTTTTGATGTAACTAGTTTATCCTGCCATCTCTGGATGACATTAGCATAGAGTAGGAAGGATCAATATTCATGTAGTGCGAGAGAGCTTAGGTGATTAGGTAATAAGATGTTCAATATAATTGTGCTCTGATTGGCTGAGAATGTAACACTTTTGATCATACCACAATGATTTTGTAGTTTTAATGATCTAATATTCAAAACCTGTAAATAAACTCTTGAATTCGTAGGGTGAGCTACAACCTTCCTAAATTCTTCCATATGTTGCTAGGGATGCTGTCTGTTTCTCTACTGATTATGGTGCTCATTTTGGGACTTAGAATATTTCCAATTTTGCACTACTCTGTAATGCTCTATTTCCTGAAAGCCTGCATGACAATGACTTTGTGCCAACTCTTTACCGCATCTTTAGAAGTTTTGTAATAAACCATTATTTGTATTCCGCTGATCTAGAACTCAATTACTCAGTGGGCACTCATTCAAATTACCGTATTTTTGATGTGTTGGGAGATGCATGACCTCAGGGACACATTGCCTCGCAAAATTGAAGTTTACCTCTCTATCCAATTCATGAACTTGTGGGCGTTCTGTTGAGGTCAAGTTTGGGGTGTAAAGGTTTCAGGGTCCTCCACCTACACATTTTTTAAGCGTGGATTTAAATCTGCCCTTTTCTGATTATAATTTTGAGTTTCTCCAGCATTCTAGTCTCTTACATGCAGGGTTTTGCTCTTTAAATAGAATTGTGTAATCCACAGGTACCTGCCAGTGGATATGCTGATCTTCAAGGGGGAAATCATAACAGGTATACTCACAATTGGCCATATGGTTCTCCTTTACAATGGTGCTAATGTCCAGTGCTTCTCTGTATGATTGTCTCTGTTAACCAGCTTCCAAGGACCATGGAGACACCATTGCTTAATTAATTGTCAGCAAAGGTTAAAATCTGACTTAATGGTGAAACAGACTAAATAATGTTCATACTAAGGTATGACACTAATGGTTCCAGTTGTACCGTGTTATTGTTTGTAAACATGAGGTCCAGCATATGATCAAATACGTGGGTAAGGCTCACTAACCTTTTTGTTAGTTCCGTTGCTTCAAAATCCTCTTCTAGCAATCTATTAGTAGGACTGGAATTGTATTCAAAGTGATAATTAAAATCAGGATCAGCAAAAAAATTCTGAACTTGATCATATATGCTTTAAAAGATCCACCACATTGGCACTAAAGTCTTGTTCAGGCCCTGGGTGCCTACAAATTATGACTCCCCCTCCCCCCACTGCAGAAAAGACATTTACTTTTCACTTGAACACAAGTATTTCATAATTATCTGTAAGATATGATTCTATTACAGTGTATTTGTAGTCACAGTAAAAAATAATAGCTACACCATCTCTTAGCTTGATCACAATGTACAGTTGAGCACTATAAATTTGAGGCGTACCGTAGGTTAAGTCAGGACTAATCATATTATTTAGCTAAGTTTCTGTTATAAAACAGATGCAAGACTGTGGATGGCGTCCTACATCTCAATAGTGTATTTAGGAAATTATATAGCATTGACATATATAGACTGTATCTCTATATAGAAGTGAAGTATATGACGTCTCAGCTATTTATTTCCCCTCTCTTCTAAACCAATATCGTTCCGTGGACTACGAGGAAGAAGGACAGATTTGTTTGCGACGTGGATTAATCCCTCCTTTCCACTTATTATATATATGGGTCACGGTGCAATACACTGTACCCTACGAAGACTTGTTTTTGAGACATTTATTGGTGATGCAAGGATAGAGGCACTCCAAATCAACTTTCCAATTGAACCCTTGTATCTGTGAAGGTATATGATTTTTTTCACACTGACTTTAGTCACCATCCATCTTTGGAGTGTCCTGGGTGACCATAACAGCTAATATTTGGCCATTGACTTCTTCCCGTGGGATCACCACATCACGGTTGGATCCCCTGTTTCCATATATCCAGTGGAAGTTCTTTCTGTCACATACAGCCAATACCTGGTCGTTGACCTTGCCCCGCGGGCCTCTTCATCGTATTTGGACCCCTTCTTCCAAGATATCCAGTGGGAGATTTCTTCCTGTCAACCACAGGAGTATATAGGAGTACAGTGCTCCATGTGAAGAGCGACCGACCTTAATACAACTATCACTAACAACTAGACGTTGACATCCTTTCCTACGTCTACGTTACACTTGACATATTGTTTGCCCTGAGGAAGTTCTCTATATGGGAATGAAACGCGTTGGCTGGATTGTCTAAACTTAATGAATTTTAAAAAGAATTTTTGAAATAAAGAAGTTATTTTTCTACCTACACTGGCCTATTGGACTTCTTGAGCAGCGCACCCCCAATTGTTTCATTATTCTTTGCTCTGGAGCACAGTGACGCCACTCAACGGCTGGCGTAGGGGTAGCTTGCACACCTACCATTCATATAGGAACTGGCATGAGGTGAGGCATAGGAGGTTCGCCGTTATTGCTTTGGGATAATAAACCATTTTTTGGATACTGACTCTTGAGCCACAGTTTAGACAAGAAAAATGATGGAATGTTTTCTCTGTAGAGTTTCTGCAACATTTTGTGACCATGTGGCTTGGTTATTTAAAACCAGTTGTTTCAGATATGAGGAATTTCACAGGAGCATATAATATGAAGAAGAAGGTAAATTAAATATTACCACAGTAGACAGTTCTTTAGAAAATTAAGAGGTAAAAAGCAATCTCTCTCAATCACATACTGAGTCTGTCATTGGAGTAAGACTGGCAACAATCTAATAAAGCAGCGTGAATTTACCATATTCCATGCATTGAACAAATAATATGTTCCTGCCCCTCCCTTCCGGAGGCAACTAATAAACAGGTCTATGCTGGTATTGTGGTTGTTCTTTTTTTTTTTTTTTTTAAACTTTATTGAAGGAAGGAATAGTGGTTTATCAGTTACATACATTCCATTGGGCGATCGCCATATAGCATTTCAATTTAACATTTCTATATGTGACGAGCGATTTTTCGCAACATGAACTGCGTTGCCTGCATTGCTCAGGTACATTACATACATCATCTGTGAGTTACACCGTGCAGGATTGAGTTCCCTGATAACCCCTCCCTCCTGTGTCAGTGATGGCGAAGTCTTTTTTCATTGAACAGTGTGAACAAACTTCCCAACTTACCCCCCTTAACCATGTGTCATCGCAACCTTTTTCACCCACCCACATGGTACATTAGTCCGTGCCTCTCCACGCATTGTGGCGTGTGGCCGGGCCAGCGCCGCTGTAGTAGCATTGTCCTGTTCACGAGGCAGCACCCCGTGACCGTTCAGTTACTCCTCCTCCCCCTCCGAATCTGAGTCTTCCCCTTCCGGCAAGGGTTCACAGATGTCCCCTCTGTACTTGTTCCACGCCGCCCAGACTTTGTTCCATTTCCGGGGCGCTGCTCGGAGCACGTATACAGCTCTTTCTGTCACCATGAGAATGTCCATGTTTTTGGCCCACCTACTAGCGGTGGGTATTTCTGGCGCCCCCCATTTCTGCGCTATGTCCCGTTTAGCCACTGTCATAGCTAACGATGCCCAAATCAGTTCGTACCTGCCCAGATCATTGGGGTCCCAGATGTTCAGAAGGCATTTACGTGGTTCCGGTAATATGGACAGTTTAAGGGCCTGGGAGATTGAGCGGAGTACCTGCCTCCAGAAATCACGAATGTGCGGGCATTCCCATAGTGTGTGTATCAGTGTCCCTTCTTCCCCGCATCCTCTCAAACAAAAGGGGTGTAGTGCCCTCCCAATTTTGTGCAGCAGCGGCCTGGTGTAGTAGACGCGGTGTAGGATTTTAAGTTGTACTAGCCTGAGCTTACTCGAGATCCCAACCTCCTTCGGGGAGGCCAGTGCTTCATTCCATTCGAATTCGTCAGTTCCACCTAGCTCCCTTTCCCATTTTTCTTTAAGTTTTAGTGTCGGGTCTTGGAGATTGTTTAGCAGTTTTTTATAGGTAAGGGAGGTGGCGCTCTGGAGCATGTATTCCGTCAGTAGCCTATCCTCCAGCGGGGAGGAATCCGGCAGGGTGGTGCCTGCAGGGATTGCTTGTAGTAATGCGTGTCTAACTTGGACATATCTAAACGTCTCTGTGGGTCCTAGACTGTATTGGTGTTGTAGGTGCGTGAATGGTAGCACTGAGTCAGTATCCCACAGGTCTCCTACAGTAGATATGCCTATGGAGTCCCATCGCTCAAACCCTTTACAGCCTCTCAGGTTTCCCAATGCCTTTGTGTCCCATAAGGGCGTCATTTTAGTGATCCGACCTGTCCAACCCAGACGGGCCTGCGCCACGTGCCACAATGTCGCCGTGTGTTTGGTCGGGCCAATCAGTGTTTTTAGTTGCGATTTGTTATAGAGTACGGACAGCATACCTTCCGTCCCAAGTTGGGACCAGTCCGCCCGATAGGCCGGGTCGTTTCTTGGGGCGTGGATCCAGTAGTTTACAATTTTGAGCTGGGCTGCCCAGTAATATAGCTGGATGTTGGGGAGCGCTATGCCCCCTTCGTACCAGCTTTTCACTAGTTTGTCGTACGCTATACGCGCCGGGCCAGCATTCCATAGCAGGACCGTGACCAGCGCCACGATCTGTTTAAAGTATCGCGGTGGTACCAAATGCGGAGTATTTTCTAGGACATAGAGGAGTCGTGGGAGGGCCATCATCTTGTAGAGAGCCGCTCTGCCCAGTAGGGTCAGGGGCAGGGTTGCCCAATATTTAACATCGGCTCGCAGGCGATCTATGGGTGGCTTCAGGTTGTTGACAAAAAACTCCGCTTCCCCACATGCTATGACAATTCCTAAGTATTTGAAAGAGGCCGACGTCGTCAGCAATGGACAGCTCGCCTGCAATGTCGGAGCCGGGCCCTTCAACGTGAATATTGTGGATTTCGACCAGTTGAGAGTGTATCCCGATGCGCGCCCATGCGTGTCACAAAGGTCAAGCAGGGCTGGGATGCCTGTATCAGGTGCGGACATGTAGATAAGCATGTCGTCTGCGTATAGCGAGACTTTGTCCTCCCATCCCTCCTCCCACGTGATGCCTGTGAACAGTGACGTGGTTCTGATCTGGATGGCTAGAGGCTCAAGCACCAGTGCAAAGAGCAGGGGGGACAGGGGGCAGCCCTGCCTAGTCCCCCTGCTCAGTGGGAAGCTTGGTGATATGTGGCCGTTGGCCACCACCTGTGCCACGGGTTTCGCATAAAGTAACCGTATCCATTGTATGTATTTCGGCCCAAACCCCATACGTTCCAGTACCACGAAGAGATACTCCCACTCCACCAGATCGAATGCCATTTTGGCGTCGAGAGAGAGAATCACCGCCTGCTCCGCAAGGAGGTGCGCCCTGGCTAGCACTCCATGGACCCTTCTCAGATTCATCGCAGTCCTCCGGTGGGGCATAAAGCCCGACTGGTCGGGGTGGATCAGGGTACTGAGGTGGGGTAGCATGCGGGTAGCCAGAAGTTTAGCCAGTATCTTGGCTTCGATGTTCAGTAACGATATCGGGCGGTATGCGTTGCATTCTGTCGGGGGTTTCCCTGGCTTGGGTATCGTCACGATCGTGGCCGTGCGTTGATCTAGCGGTAGTTCTAGCTTGTCCCTGCTTTCCAAGAACATGGCCAGCAATGGGGTACTGAGGGCTGGAGCCATGGACTTGTACCACTCTACCGGTATCCCGTTAGGGCCCAGAGCTTTCCCGGACTGCAACGCCTGGATTGCCAGCTGGATTTCCTCTCCCGTTGGGTCCAGTTCTAGGGAGTCCCTATCTTCCTGAGTAATGCTGGGGATGGTAATGTCTGCGAGTGTTGCCGTTGCCATTTGTCTAGTGACTCTCCGTTCTGGTGTGTACACTGCCCGATAGTGTCGTGCTAGTTCGCAAACTATTTCTTCTGGGTGTACCAGTGTTCGCCCCTCCTCTGTGTCGAGCCTCTGAATGCCTCTAGTCCCATTCCCTCTCCTATCCAGCCACGCAAGCATACGGCCCGCTTTGTCGCCTACGTCGTAAATTCTATGTCTAGTGTTCGCGATATAACCCTTTTCGGTCGTTTTGAGGTGCGCCAGGTGTTGTTGTTGCCTAATCATGAGGGTGTGCGTCGTGGATGGGGATGGGTCTGACATATGTGCATGGTTGGCCAAGTCGAGTGCCAGCTCCAGGTCTGTGAGGTCCTTTCGTGAGTCTCGTTTGTGTCCCGTAATTGCTGCAATGGCCGCCCCCCTGAGGACTGTTTTGTACGCCTCCCATAGGGTTGAGGGTGATTCCACTGTGCCCGTGTTTTCAGCAAAGTACTGTGTGGTTACCAGTTGAAGCCTTTTTCGAATCTTGGGGATTTTCAGAAAGTTGGGGTAGATAGGGTAAATTCGGGCCTTCCGTGTACCCCCAGTGGTGAGTGTTAGGACAATTGGAGAATGATCTGAGATTCCCCTGGGTAGCGTGCCCACCCTGTCTACCATGTCCAGTCCCAGTCCCAGTGCCATGAAGTAGTCTATGCGAGAAAGGCTATTGTGTACCGCTGAATAATAGGTGTATGTAGTGGTCTCGGCGTTGAGTTGTCGCCAGAGATCCACAAGGCCCAGGGCTTCCGCAAAGTCCGACAGTGGTGCCGTACCGCGTGGCCGGGTTCTAGAGGGAAAGGTGTCCACTATCGGATCCATGACTGCATTGAAGTCCCCCCCAACAATTGTTGCGCCATCAGGGAGGTCAAGAAGGAATTTGCCCAGTGCCGGAAGGGCCACAGAGTGTAGGGCTGGGGGAATATATACTGATACCACATTTAGAGCTCTGCCCTCCCACTGCCCATGTACCGCGGCAAAGCGACCCTGGTCATCCTCCACCCGGCGTGTTACTATAAAGGGGGATGACTTTCTCATCAGTATGCCCGTTCCCCTGGAGCCAGATGTGAAGTCTGCATGCACAGCCATTGTGTAGCCTCTCCTGTCTAGGGCTTTGCAGGTGGACCCTGTGAGGTGGGTTTCCTGTAGGAGTATTATATCTGGGTTTTGTCGTTTTACGGCCTGTAGGACCAAGCCTCTCTTAATTTTGTCACCCAGGCCCCGGACATTCCATGTCAGTATGCGTAGCGGGGGAACCCTCCCGGCCGTGGAGGAGCCCTCGGCGGGCGTGTGATTAAGTGGCCTGGCCATTAAGGAGATGAGGGAGTGTTGCACACGACGTGTGCTGTGGCGTAGCCCATGCGCCGGAGTGTGTCGTGCTGTGTAGGAGACCTACTGATGTCGAGGTAATAGCGCACTGTAGGTGGTGAGCGATGACTACAAACAAAATTAAACATTTCAACCTGAAAACTTCAATCCCGTCCCCCCTCCCTGCTACCCTGCTCCACGGACAATTCCCCGCCCGCTTCCCCAACTGTGCAGAGTGCTTTCGCCCTCCCCCATACATCTTACTTGCTTGTGGGGTTGGTGAGTCCCCTTCGGGCACTGCCTGTGCCCACCCTACTCAGCTTTGTCCGAGCCACGGCATCCGCGGCCCATACAGTCTCGAAGGCAATGTAGTACAGTGTCATACCGGAGCCGATTGCCCAGAGTCCAAAGGGTCTCTCTCAAGGTCTGATTCTATTTCCTCCTCGCCTCTCTGTAGCGGCCGCTGGGAAGACTGACTGGGCGGCGATTTCTCAGCACGATGTCGCGGTCGGTCACGCTGTGAGCGGTGTCTCTGTCCCGCAGGTCTCCAGCCCTCCAGCCATTCCTGCGCTACCTCTGGTGTGTCGAAGAACCAAGTCTTTCCCTCAGCCACTATCCGCAGTTTAGCAGGGAACATCATGGAGTATGGCAGTTCTCTGTCACGTAACGCTTTCTTAACCTCCGTGAAGGATTTGCGTCGTCTGGCCACTTCCGCCGTATAGTCCGGGAAAAAGGCTAGGGTTGCATTTTGAATCCGCACTGGCGGTGAGTTCCTTGCTGCCTGTAAAATTGCGTCTCTATCTCTGAAGTTGAAGAGCCGGGCAAGTACTGGCCGTGGTGCTGCCCCCGTCTTGGGAGGGCCTCCCGGCACCCTATGCGCCCTCTCCACCGAGAAGAAGTGAGATAGACCTTTGGGTTGGAGTTTGCTTTTGATGAGGTCTTCTATATAGAGGTCCATTGCCCCTTTCCCCTCCGTCTCTGGAAGCCCAAGGATACGTACGTTGTTGCGTCGTGAACGCCCTTCCTGGTCGTCCAGCTTGTCGTGCAGGAGCTTGGTCACTTTCTGCATCCTTTCCATGGCCACTTGGAGCTCTGAAGTGTCTTCCACCAGTGACTTAGTGACCACTTCCACCTGCGACACCCTCTCCGCCATTTTGTGAAAGTCAGCTCGTAGCAGGGAGACTTCCGAGGAGATGGCGCCCACCGTGGTTTTCACCTCCGAGAGTGTTTTCATGATGTCCTCCAGCGTTATTTTGTTCGTTTTCTCTGCTTCCTGGGCTTGTCCCGTGGATGGGCGCCCCGTGGTCTGCTGTTGACTCTGGTGGCCGTAGGCAAATTTGTCCAGTTTGGCCTGTGTGGACCCACTCCTGAGGCCTTTACCCGCCATAGTGTTAAGATTTGCGAGGTTCGAGGCTTCGCCGTGCGTCTGAGTGTACCGTTAGATTCTGGAACAGCAGGTCGGTGGGTGGGTGGTGGACTGAGTGTTCTTGCCTGCTGACTGCTGAGCCTCAGTGGCCGTTTGCGTGGGTGTCGGGAAATTGCCTGTCGGTTCCGATTTGGTGCCCCTGGTGGTTTCCTCCTGGGCTGGGGCGGTTACTGCGACCTCTTCCCACGTTTGCAGTGTCGCTCCGCCCTGCACGGCCACCACAGATGGTTTGGGGTCCGAGCTCTGTCAGCCGCCCCCCCCACAGGCCGCCGGGTTACTGCCTCTGCGTTGGCGTTGTTAGTTGTGTCCGGTAAAATGCAGGCCCGGGGATCCTCTCTGTGCTCCCGCGTAGGTGGCCGGAGCGGCGTCGTCCCCCCGGGGTACCGGCGTTCTGGACCGTAAGTCTGCAGCGGTAGCAGTGTCCGCTGTTATCTCCCAGGTGCGCGGGGTCCGCTGATGGCCGCCGAGGCGTTCCCGGCCCGCTAAGACTTCGTGGGGGGGGGGGCGGGGGTTTTTACCAGGATGAGGGCGCCGTGTCGTGCGGCCAGGGCTCCGACCTGTGCGTCGCTGCAGTCCCGTTTGGTGGTGGCGGCAGCCCGCGCGCCTCTGGATGGTGTTTGCAGGAGTGTTAGGCTAGTTTGGGACCGCCTGGCTGGCGTCAGGGTGCGTTCACTCCTTCCGGCCGGCTCGGCCGCGCTTCCGCTGGGGCTCGGATGTCACGAAAGGCCGGTGTTGCTCTTCTGGCTACAGGCCCCAACTTGCCATTCGATTTAACTCGGGCTCCGGTGCTCTGATCTGTCCCAAAGTCGGACCGGTGACACCGCTTAAGTCCGGGACTCGAACGCCGCCGCTTCAGGTGCGCTAGTCAGCGGATTATTGTGTCGGATAGATTAAAGGCTGCAGTGCCCTCGGGAGCTCTCACTTCAAGCGGCCGCAATGCTCGGCTGCTAGCCACGCCCCCGGTTGTTCTTTTTTTAAGTGAAAAATCAATGACCAGTACAATAGAAAATACAACATTATGATAACACATTGGTCCTTCGTTAATCTCCTGGTGGTATTAGAGAGGAATTACACAACAGTATAGAAGGGGATTGCCAGAGTCTGCTAATGATCTTTTAAAGCCTTTAGTCTCTTGCAAAAAAGTGTTGTGTCTTTTACTATTAAAAACTACCCTAAGTAAATTCCTTTGTTTTAGTTATAGGTGTGTTAAACATTTCCAGACTGCCGAATAATCAGGTTTGTCTCTTGTAATAAGAAGACTCAGATGCAACGGTAGGCTACAGAAGCATGAGGGGCCACGTGTCACTCTACTCACTGAGGAACCCAGAAGGTGGAACCAAAGAAGCCAAATCAAAGATCTATGATTTTTGGTTGAAAATAATTTGTGTGAATTCATAATTTTTATGCTGCATATAGTCGTAACCAATGAACTGATTAAGTGTGAATGATAATGTGGCATAGGTTGGCCACATTTGTGTGTGAAACACCATTTTATTAAATATACACTGTTTTCTAATGTTTTCTATTCATCTTGCTCCTGCTCCTTCTTCCTCCCAATCAGTGTTCTGCTGCCAACCTTCTTTCCCTACAGTTTTAGCAGATCATGGAGTACAGACGTAGTTAGTAATTTTCCTTAAAAAGTCAGCATTGTGAATAAAGTGTCTATCGTGCTCCTGATCTATCATTTTGAAGCACTTCTATAGACCTGCTGAGGAATATGCTGCCTGATCATTTGTTGAGACTGCTTCATATTGTATTTACATCTCTGGACTGTAGTTGCCTAGAAAGCAAATGGAAAATGTATTTTACCTTAGCAAATGGGTTAGTTTTAAGGGGTGATTTAGTGGCGATTCTGCTTTTGATTTGCCCAATGTGACCTAATCATAATCATCATATGCTGAATTTGCAGTTTTTCTCATTATTATGCATAAAATGTATATAAAAAACCCTGGTTTTGAGGTGTCTGGGGTGACTTCTTTTTTTCCTCCCGCGACCCAATATACTTGAGACTTTTCCCTCCTCTCTTCAGGATATTGTCAGTACTCTGCAAGAGTCTGACACTAAAAAACATGGAGATTTAACTGCTTAATTAGGGATGTCCTCCGAAAGTACTAAAAGAAGTTTTCTCTCTCCTCCCTGACCCTGCCGTATCTTTATATAATGACTTTCTAAGCCAAGGCCTGGTTCCTAGATCGTTTAAAGAATCGATAATGGTCCTGCTATTAAAAAAAGCCAGAGAAGATCCATATATCTTGAAGAACTAGTTTCGATCAGCCTACTCAACCGAAGCTGTGATCCTTTCTGTCATGGATGATATGAGGAAAAAGCCGACAGGGGCACCACCCAGGTGCTGTTGCTCCTTGAACTCTCTGCGGAATTCAACACGATCGATCACAAGCTTCTGGTTGATCGTGTTAAAGCCGCAGGTCTATGGGGCACAGCGCTTGACTTGTTCTTTTTACTTTATAAAGGACCGCTCTCAGTCGGTTTGCTTATGGCAATCTGACTCTCTCAAGGTTCAACTTACCTGCTGCATTCTTCAGTGGTCTTCTCTGTCCCCCCTGGTCATTTATCTGAGAAAAATAAAGGTGAGAATCTTCAATTATGGAGATAATATGCAATTCGTTTTTGCTATTGATAACTCACTAGACTCCAAACATTCTGTGAAAAAAACATGCTATTCATCCGCGATTGGATGACTGGTAAGTCTCTTAAATTAAATTCTGATAAAACAGAGATTGTTTTAACTAGCAGCACGCTTGACCCATGAAACTCCAATTTCTGGCCTGCAACTAGGGGCATCCCCCCAGCCCAAGAACTCAGTTAATAGTCTTGGAGTGCTGGTTGTCAAAAATATGTCCATGATGCCTCAAGTAGGGGCAGTAATCTCATCCTGTTTTTTGCAGCTTTGGAAAATAAGAAAAAGTGGCAAATTCTTTACCCCCAAAGCTCTCATACAAGTTGTCTTCGCATTAGTCATCTCACGGATAGACTATGCAAATTCACTGTACTTCTGAGATTATAATTAGTACAAAACCAGGCAGCCAGACAAAACTATTGACAACCCAGGAAGTTCCATACTGGATGCATTCTTTGTAAGTTTATCTCTTCCCACATTCATAAATACATACCCACTCGTAACCTGAGGTCTAATCATTTGAATCTTCTCACTAGTCCCCTATTCAAGAAGAGACTTGGTGGTTCCAGATAACTCCTAAAGACATGGCTCTTCAAACAGGCATATACATTAAATAGTGAATAGCAGGTCATGTTTCTGTACTTAGCGCCAAGGAACTGACTGGTGTATGTGCGCTCTTTAAATACTTTTAACATAACATAACATTAGTATGGGGGCGTGGCTAAGCAAGCCACGATGGCGGCTGTGTCCTGCTGAGGCTCCGCGATCGGGCTAGCATCTTGCCCAGTTCCCGAGATCGCCGGGAGCCTCAACTCACCCAAAACAGCACCTGGGATGCCCCCGTACACTGGGGCACCCTCCGAGTGACCTGCACCTGCTGCGGGCAGACGCGCGAGCTGGACTGTCTTTTGCTAGGACCGGGGGACGCCGACCCTGAAAATGGCGGGCGCTGCCTTATCCTGCGGACCTGTGAACCGCCGAAGTCCGGCTCCCTAATCGGCGACCCCAGAAGACGCGGCCAGCCGGCAACTACGGGAGAGCCTGCAGAGGGGGCGACACCAGCCCACGGGGGTACACACTGCACAGCGTCTTCCTCCGCTCCGGAGCCCCGACGCACAAGATGGCGGCCGCCGCCCCGGGGCTCCGATGCACCGGAGCTAATTCCCCACCTGAAGCCTGATCAGCCCCCAGGCTTGGACAGCCTGCCACCACGGACCGTAATGTACCGGCGAATGCGCCACCTGCACGGAGCTGACCACTCCAGAGGCCCGACATCCTCATCGGGGGCGGTGAGTACTGTTCTCTCCCACCCCCCCCCGGAGATCTCAACGCCGGCGCCCCGGCCTTTACCTGCGGACTCGTGCGACTCCCTACACGGCAGCCCCGGAGAACGCGGCCAGCCGACAGCCGCGAGAGAACCTGCGGAGGCAGTGACGCCGGACAGCGCCCTCCCCCGTCCCGGAGCCCCGACTCACAAGATGGCGGCCGCCGCCCCGGGGCTCCGACACATCGGAGCTAATTCCCCACCAGGAGCCTGATCGGCCCCCAGAACTGGACAGCTTGCTACCGCGGACTGCGAGGAGCGCACCGCCTACACGGGGCTAGGCACTCCAGAAGCCCGCCACCATCATTGAGAACGGTGAGTGCTGCTCTATCCCCCCCTCCCCCGAGGATATCAACGCCGGTGGCCCCCTCCTCTCTCCGGACCTTGTGGGAAGCCACTAAACACGTCGCCACCCGATCAGGAGGCCGGGCCATATTCACATCCACACACTGCCCGGTGGACCCGGGTGCCTGACCCTAACATGGCGCCCATGAAGGCCTAGCGCCGAGGACAGCCGCGAACCTCGCCCTGAGGACAGGAGTGCCCCACTCGCACCAGAGACGTTACCGGTGGCCACCCGACATCCCGGAGCCCCCTGGCCCCCGCCACCCGACCTTGCCCTGCCGATCAACACTGGTGCTGAGCCCCACCCCACGGAGAGGAGAAGACGCCCACGCGCTCCCCCCCACAGTCGGAGCCACCGGGCCCGGCGACCGCGAGCCACCCCTGCCACCCCTGGTGGGGGCTCCCCGAGGTGGAGCAGGCTTCGCCTTGGGCCCGGAGAGGACTGAGGGAGCTGACCGACACTCAACTGCCGCCTACCCGGCGAAACTGCGAGGCGACGACCTACCGCCCTCGAGACACACGACGACCAGGGGGACCCCCCCTCTGCCCTCTGACAGCACCCATGTGGAAGCCAAGGGCCACTCAGACGACGGCGGTCCTGGAAACAGCCGTCGAGAAGATGCCACAGATGAGGGCATGGACGCAGACCAATACGTCGCAAACCGACCCTACGTTATCAGCGAAGCTGGACCAGGTGTTGGCGGCAATAGAAATGTCTCGCCTCTCGATGGAGGAGAGATTGGGCACCCTGACGACAGACATTAGCCTAATCCGTGATGAGCACCGTAAGTTGGCGGACAGGGTGAAGGAGGGTGAGCGGATCGTGAGTGAGTTACAACCCGCAGTGAAGTCGCAAGAAGCAGACATGCAGGAGATCCTACGCCGCGTGACGACCCTGGAGGAGCGCACAGTGGATTTAGAGGGGCGCTCGAGACGCTATAACATTCGCGTCCTGGGCCTACCGGAGGGGATTGAAAACTCAGACCCTCTAACCTACATGGAATCCTGGACTAAATCGTTCACCCCGGACTGCGACCGGTCGCCGTACTTCTCCATCGAGAGGGCCCACAGGGTCCCGGCCCAGGCACCCAAACCTGGTCTTCCCCCACGACCCATGCTAGCCAAGTTCCTGCACTTCCGAGACCGGGATGCGGTGCTCCGAGCGGCCCGGACGGCGGGCCCCCTGCGGGTGGAAGACCAACACGTTATGGTGTTCCCGGACTATGCCCGAGAGGTCCAACAGCGACGATCCTCGTTTTTGGAAGTCAAGAGGCGCCTCCGCGCGAACGATCTTCAATATTCCCTGCTGTTCCCTGCCCGCCTCAAGGTGATCCACAAAGGGAAAGCCCTCTTCTTCGATACGTTGGCGGACGCGCAGGATTGGACTGAATTTCATTGCCCACTGATCCCTAAACCCGGACCCCAGAAGACACGCACCAATGACTCCAGACGATCCAGGAGACGGGGCGCAAGCCGTGCCCGATCTGGCCACCCCAAGAGCCAGGCGTCCTCCCCCGCGGGCTCACCCGACCTCACACAAATCATGCAGGAGCTACGAGACGCCCTACGGGCGGCAACCGGACTGCATACGTCACCCCCGGCTTCGGACCTGGAAGGTCAGCCGCACCTGTTCACCCCTGAGAAAGACCGGGACAGTGATGGAACTATGTCGGGATTTGGCCCAATCTCTTCCCCCCTCGTTGTGGCACTCACATTGGACGCTGCCCTGGCCAGCCAGCCTGCCACCTCTTCGTGAAAGCTGAACTGTCAACTGATATATCCTTCTCATGGTTGCCTGTTGTATTGCGCGACGTCTAGAAGCCTAGACTAATCTGTCGGATGACTGTAAGCGCCAGCGAGCGATACACACTTCTCCTACTAGAGCCCGACCCGCGCACAGGCCCAGCAGCGACACACGCTGCCACCCCCGCAGATTTCTGTTGAATTTCTCCCCTAGTGGGACACTAGTTTGGATATGCCACCCTCAGTGACGTATCCTCAGTATTGGGACAGTTGCCCACCCAAGGTTCTAATTGTTGTTAACTCCCCCAGTCCCCCCCCACGTTTGAGGAAGCTTGGCGCGCAGGAACACATATGACACACATACACGGGCGGCCCACGGGAACTGTAGGGGGGCCCCTTCCCCAACCACACCACCCTAGGAATGGCAGTCCTCCACTCAGACATTAATATCCTTACACTAAACGTACGGGGCCTACACACGCCCAGCAAGCGCTACTCTGTGTACTCCTACATTCGGCGCATGTCAGCCGGTATAGCGTTTCTACAGGAGACACACATTAACACTGCTGAACTCAATCGTTTACAAGCCAAATGGCGAGGGACCATCTGTGCCACACAATATTCAGCGTTCGCGCGCGGCGCGTTAATCTGGGTGAGGCCAGGTACTCCCTTCCGGGTACTCCGCCGAGTGGTGGACAGAGAAGGCAGGTATGCACTTCTGGAGGGAATTCTTGATGGGCAGGGGGTACTCCTTGGCAGCATTTACGCCCCTAATACGGATCAGGACAAATTCTAGGATCACCTTACGGGCGTTCTGGCCCAGTTCACCACAGTCCCGTGGATACTAGGAGGTGACTTTAACTGCACATTAGACCCCTTTTTGGACCGCTCACACCCTCCCCCCGCACACTCCCCGGCCCCCCGACAGGCAGCCCTCTTCAGATCATGGACCACACACTGGGCGCTCACTGACGCATGGCGACACCTACACCCACTGGCTCGCATTTACTCCTTCCACTCGATTCCGCACAACCTCCGAGTTCGCCTAGACCGTTTCCTCTGCTCTGCTCCAATCCTCCCCAAGATAACGTCTACAGATTATCTGGGACGGATCCTCTCAGATCACGACGCCCACATTATACGTCTTACCTGGCGCCCCCCACACCCACCGGTCCCCACCTGGCGCCTCCCTAGAGACTGTCTAACGGACCCAGTATTCAGGGACGCACACAAAACCAGCATACACGATTACTTCACACACAACGAGAACACAGCGTCATCGGTACTGGTGGAATGGGACGCGTTCAAAGTGGTGGCGAGGGGAGAATGCATCAAACAGATAGTGGGGGTCTGCCGCACCTTAGAGCGGATGCTCTTAACTGCAGAGCAAGCTCTAGCTGATCTCACTAAACGGCCTGACGACTTGGAGGAACACGCCGTGCTCACGGCCGAGGCTAAAACGGAGTATCAGACTGCCTGCGCTGACCTCCGAAAGTACAATTTCAGGGCATACGCCTCTAGGGTACACAAAGACAGAGACAAAACCGGGGCGCTTCTGGCCTGGATGGCGAAGCAAGACACCGAAATCAAGCCAATCATGGACATTATCAACCCGGACGGAGTATTAGTGCAATCATAGGCCGAGATTCTCCTGGCATTCCAACGCCATTATACGCAAGTGTACGAAGCCCCGGCCCACATTTTTTAGACCCTCTGACGTTGCCCACGATATCGGATGACGAGAAGCGCACACTAGACGCCAAGATAATCCCCTCTGACATCACCCGGGCGATACGCGCCATGTCTCGGAATAAAGCGCCGGGACTGGACGGCTTCCCACTAGAATACTACTCGACATTCTCTCCCCTGGTGGTCCCCCGTCTGTCACGGATTTTCGGGCGTCACTCCATTTAGGGAGGTTACCCCAGTCGCTACGAGAGTCCGTGATTGTCACCTTTCCCAAGCCTCACAGAGACCCGCTCCACATGGGGTCATACCGACCCATCACGCTCCTGTCGCCTGACTGTAAGATTCTAGGGAAGATCCTGGCTGATCGATATGCACAGATCATACGCCCGCTGGTCCACCCCGACCAATGCGGCTTCGTCCCAGGGAGAAATACCTCCCAGAACATCCGCCGAGTCTTCCATATTCAAGATCAAGTGCGCGACAGATTTCCCCACGCCGCCTGCCTCATTATGGACCTGGAAAAGGCGTTCAACACCCTCACCTGGCCCTACCTGTTCTCGGTCCTGCGGCGCCTCAATATCGGCCCGACGCTCATGGCGTATACACGCCTCCTATACACCGATCTCACCACTCGAGTCCGTATCGGGAGACGCATTTCACCGGCGTTTGAAGTTCGACGAGGCACAAGACAAGGGTGCCCCTTGTCGCCCCTCTTATTCGCGCTGGCGGTCGAGCCGCTGGCGGTTCGGCTGCGCCAGGAGGGTGTAGACTGGGGCGTACCGCTTGCAGACGGCACCCATTGTGTGTCCATGTACGCGGATGATCTTCTCATATACGTTCGAGACATTGAAACGGACCTAACCCCCATTGGGGCAACACTGGCGGAGTTTGCAGACGCCTCTGGACTGCAAGTAAACTGGGACAAGTCCACAGTCTACCCTTTACACCCGGACCTGCCCCCCCGAGAAGTAGAGTTCGGACCGCATAAACTCTCATGGTCCGCGGAGGCTCCCCGGTACCTCAGTGTCCGCTTGTACCATTCTCCAGCAGACATTTTTGAAGGCAATCACCGCAAGGTACTAGCTAGTCTGCGCCCGACGGTCGCCTTCTGGAATAAACTACCGCTAGCCCCGATAGGGCGGATAGCGCTTGCTAAAATGGTGATGCTTCCCCGGCTCCTATACCACTTCACAAACCTACCGGTGATACCGCCCAGATCCTTCTTCCGCGACGTTGACTCCCTCTTAGGGACTCTTATCTGGGGTGCGGGCCGACACAGGGTCGCCCTGAAAACTCTTCAACTCCCCACGACACAGGGGGGACTCGGAGCACCATCCTTCGAGGCATATTTCCTCGCGGCACAGCTCCAATGGCTGTCCTACTGGACGGCGGACCGTTACCCTCAGGAGACTGTTACCCCTACCGGCAGGATTGCGACACCGGAGCTCACCCGTCTACTCCTCCCGGGCACCAGGCCGCGGCGCACATACCCCCTCCATGTGGCGATAGCGCGCCGGTGCATGATGCGGATCCACCGGCTATCCCCTGATAGGCCCCCGTACTCCCCGCTGCTACCATTGATAGGCAGCCCCAGGCTGGATTCCTACTTCACGGCTCCACTGTTCGCCGAATGGTCCCTATGTGGCATCACAGATCTGGAATCGCTCTTCGAGGAGGGTCAGTTGAAGCCGCTCGACCGCTTGATCGCAGAATACGGGCTCCCCCCGGGCCAATTCCTTAGATATAGACAACTGCTCCTTAGATATAGACAACTGCTCGATGGATACCGGCCCCATTTCAATCTCCAAACTGGCGAGCCAGACACGCATCCAGTAATACATGCTATCCTACACATGGGGGTGGGACGCCACCTGGTCACCTGGCTATATAAATCCATCCGGGAACTCTCACACGCTCCCCTGACGACCCTACGTGCTACTTGGGAAGAGGACATAGGCCGCGCTCTACACGACTCGGAGTGGACTAAAGCACTCGAGGCCCCAAAACGCGTCTCTAGGAACGCCCGATTCAAAAACATCCAATACTATATACTACACAGGGCATATCTCACCCCAGCGCGGTTACAAAAGTTCTACCCCTCCACACCATTCCTATGCCCCAGATGCTGTTCCCCTACCGCAGATTTCCGTCATATGTTTTGGGACTGTCCCAACCTTCAACCCTTTTGGCGGGCGGTACACGACACACTATCGGAACTCACGGGTCTCACTACACTGGCCACCTGGGAGTCCAGCACACTAGGCATCCTCCACGTCTCTAAGCAGGAACCGGTGCATAGACGCTTCGTGTCCTTAGCGCTTCTGTTGGCCAATAGATGCATAACCATGCTCTGGCGATCCCCAGAGGGCCCCCCAATAGCACAATGGAAAGGGGCGGTTAGTAAATGGGCGGCAGCAGAGGAAGACGCCCTGAGGGAAGAAGAAGCCAAGGGCGCGCGTAAACTCCCCATCTCCATGGAATGGGCCATGCTCCTTCACAGCTTCCGGCAATCCACACAGGCAGGAGACCCACCTGTCCCTTCCCCTCCCCCCGCCCGAGAAGACCGGTAGCCTTTACCTGGTGTAAGCCGCCCCAGAGTCGAGTCCCGATAACCCCCTGTATCCTAGGCAAACTCTCGTATGTCCTGCCACCCGACCAACACCTCGCCTGCCCGAGATACATCAACCCCCCTGCCAATCCCCTCCTTCTCCGCCCCCCCCCCCCCATTTTGGGGCGAAGGGTGCGTGGCTCCGTGGGTTCCCCCCCCCCCCCCGACTCCAGCCGCCAATGTCCCCCTGTTTGAACCCTGCTAGCGCCTACATGCTTCCCTCCCACAGTTCTGTTCCCCCTCTGTTCACTGGTAACACCGTTATATGCACAGTACAGACCCAGATCCTGCACTGTTATGGCAGGAGTGCGCCCGCCTGTTACTATTCATCGCCCCCATGGCGATACCGTTCCACCGCTTTCTAGCCTGCAGGCATCTTTGCACGATCATAATGCATTGATTAACCGAAGTCATGTATATGTGTACCAGTTCTATAAAATGAGAAAACGTTGCACACATAGCTGTTCGTGGCTAAATGTTGAGGCCACGTCGGCGGATTGTCCACTCTGCACTGATATACTTTACTGCAACAATAAAAACAAATTTAAATAAAATAAAATAACATAACATTAGTATTCTGCATTCTGAACCGGTCTTCTGTATTCTAGGCCTGCATGCCATTTACCACATTTTTCTGTATCACTTATATTTAGAACTATGTAAAACATCTTTAAAGCTAATATTGCTCTGGAACTCCATTGATGAGTGATCCCCGTTACTATGTGGGTTACTTTGCTAATTGAAAGGGATTGATGTTGTGGAGGGTGGTGTCTTTTGCCACTAAATCAACAGGAAAATAGGAGTTGAATTGCCTAATGTGAATTTCGGGATACTCAAGTTATTGCGATTCAGGTAATTATTGGGATTTGGCTCCCACACTGGCTGCTCCCGTTCTCATGGTGATACTTCGGCAGAGGATTAGGGTGCTGCAATGAGTGAAGGCATAGCAGTGCCTGAGGTTAAGATGCGATTAGTTGGCCCAGACAGGAATGGATGCTAATAAATTGCAGCTGAGAAAATTGAGACATAGTACAGAATTTGGGACCTCCCACTGGAAGAGGCGAGCTGTCTGTGGAGACCCAGCACCTTGACATATATGGAAGTAAGCAGCTGTGATACTGATGCATAGTAAATGGGCAGGGCCGTCCCTGCTGCTAAAATTAAGGATCCCTGACTGTGTATGAGGATCTCAGTAGAGCCACTCTATATGAAAGGGTGGGGATGGAAAGAGAATTATGGTGCATCTGATGTGGGCGCCCTATGACCTCATGCCTGACTTCTGGAGTGTGCTTGTACCAGCTACAGACCATCACATGGCCTGTGGAAACCAGGCCCAAGACATGGGCTTAGGTCTATGTATCTTTTGGGGTTCAGTTTTTAAAATCTATTTCTGGATATTTTCTAGTGTTATGCTGGATGAATGTCCTTTGAGGGGTGGTTCTTCTAAAGCACAGACTGATTTTTAAATTGTAGGCAATATGGTATTTTAAGTAGGTTATGAGTATCATACAGGGACATTGAAGGTTATCACCCTTAAAGTGAAGGAGCTCTGCAAGAAGTCGAGGTTAACTCAAGAATAAGATTGAGGAGTGTTTTAATTTCCAGATGTTTGGTGGTGACAGTAGCTGCGGGATCCTCTATTAGAGCATTTAGAGATTCTAGATCAGGATCTAAAGCTGGCAGTTGTGATATGTCAGTCGCTTTCTGGACACGGTCGTGAATATGATCTTTTTGTTGTCTTTGCTGTTCCTGTGACCCCGGGGAAAGTATTGGGTTGCTGCCACTCAAAGTCTGGTCCTGGTTTGACTGGATTGACTGGACAGATGACTGAGCAGATGACTGCAGTACTAAGGCTGCGGTAGGCGGAAGGACAGAGTTCGATAGGTTAAATTCGATTCTTGCAACAGAAAAGTTGAGGCTGAGGGAGACGGTGAGGCTAAAGGATTTTGGACAACCGGGACGGCTGGAAACACCGAGGAAATGCCAGGTGAAGACGATGAACTTAGGTCCAATGGGAACTGGCAGAGAGAAGCTAGATCGATGACCGTGGTCTGGGATATATTAGGCTGAGGAGGAATAGATTGTGCTGCTTTTTTTTTTTACAAAACAGTCATGAAGGGGTCGCAGGAGAACGAAATTGCTTCTCTCCATTCAAGACTAGGAAAAATAGAGGATGCAGTTGCATGTCTTCCAGTTAAAATGCCGGAAGCAGAGGCAAGAATCTCTCAGCTGGAGGATCAGATGTCCGGATTGCTTATCAAAGTACGGGAAGTAACTAAGGACAAAAATTCATTAGAAAACAAACTTGAGGAGTTGGAGAACCACTCACGCCGTTCAAATCTGCGTTTAGTGGGTGTACCTGAGACGGTGGAGGGGACTCAAGCACCACAATGGGTCGAGTCCTTTATTAAGGAAAAAGTTCTCCCGGATTTTAGTGGAGATTTGGCAATCACCAGGTCCCATAGAGTTCCTTTTCATCCTCTGCCAAGCTCGAGTGGTCCACGTACAATCCTAGTTAACTTCTCAGACTATCGGATAAAAGAGAAGATCCTGGCTAAGGCCATACAACAAAAGCAATTCCCAGTGAACAAGACTGCTAACAGTAGATTCTTTCTAGATATGTCAGCAGCTGCGGCCCGGAGGTGCAAGGAATTTGTTAAACTGCTCTTTCTATTTAAGGCACAAGGTGCCCAGGCATCAATTGCCCAACAGTCTAAATTACGTGTGCTTGTGAAGGGGAAATTCCACATGTTTACTAATATAGATGATGCACAGGAGCTTTTAAAGGAGATGTTGAGGCCTCAATAAGTTGGTAGACAGATGTTTGGCAGGTGATGAAAATATGAACCTAATTTGAATCAATTGATCAAAGGATGTTCTCTATAGCCAGCTTGTGTGTAATATTTATATACCATGGGGTCAATCTGGGTGCAGATCCATGGCACCCAACAAAATAGTTGAGGGGCGCAAGGGGTGGTGTGTTTAGAGAGTGTGGGGTTACACCTCTTGTGGGGATGGTTTGAAAGGGTAGGGGGGTTAAAAAGTCTAGCAGTAAAAGGAGCAGTAGCATGGACATTGGAGTAAAAGCATTCAAGAATTGGTGGAGTACGTTTATAGATATGCTTGAAAAGCAGGACAAAAATTAATAAGAGGTGTCGTACTTTATCTAATAATGTTAATGGGATTTTAAATAAATCCAAATATGGAGCATTAATAAGGTGGCTGATATCCTGCTCACCACAGGTTTTATTTTTTCAGGAAAACCACTTGAAAACACATTTTTCTAAATTATATCTTCCTAGGTGTTTTTCTCATGCGATTTTTGCCTCGGCCGGGTTAGCCAAAAGAGGAGTTGCTACATATTTTTGCTGCAGTCCTCCCTGGGAATTTGGCCAAATTAGGAGAGATCCGTTGGGGCGATGGATTTGGGTTGAGGCGAAATTAAATGGGATGATTTAAAATTTTATAAACTATTATGGCCCGATAATTGACGATACTAAGCCGTTACTCAGGATCACCGAGCTACTCAAAGGGTCCCCGGGAAAAATAGTTTTGGGTGATGATTTCAATTTCATTCAAGATTTAAAAAAAGATACTTCAAATAAAAATAAAAAAAAGTTGAAACCCCAAACAAAGAAAGTCTTGGAAGCCCTAATGCAGGAACATCAATTGGTTGATCAATGGGGTAACTGTAATCCGACTGCTGCTGAATTTACGTGCTATTCTAACCAATTCCATTTGCCCTCGCGGATTGATTTTTTTCTAAATTCACGATCTCTGAAGATTTTAGACACCTCCATAGAGATTAATCCCTTCTCAGATCATTCTTTAATAGCAGTTGAGTTTGTGATTGAAGGGGGGGGAAAGGCTCGATCCTGGTGGCAGATGGATTGTCTACTCCTCCAAGATATCAATTGGGTGGCTCAAAGAAAAGAATGGATATTAGAGTTTTTTACCCCAGAAATCTTCTCAGTTTGGGGAGGGTTTAAAGCAGCTATCAGATGCAAGATGATTGCACTCACAGTCGCACAGATGAGAGGCGTGATATGATCAACAAACTTCAACAGGATGTGTCTAATGCTATAAACATTAGAGACTTGGGGAGGGAAGATGTGGCTTTGTAACTGGGAAGGGCAAAGGCAGCCTTAAAATAATTTTTTGTAATTGAGGAAATCAATAGTTCTAAAACTTATTTACAAAGAGTTTATGAGGGGAGCCAAATGGTTGGAAAAAGGCTAGAAGGGCAAACTAAAACCAAACAGGAGAAAGCCATAATAGTAAAGATCATCGATCCTAAAATGCTAAATATTGTTAGAGATAAAGATGATATAGCTCGAGTATTCTTGGATCATTACTCTCAGCTATATTCCACGACATATGAGGTAGGTACAGATCGTATTCATAAATATTTTGATGAAGTTAATCTTCCTGTGTTACACGGTTCATTAGCTGATCAACTAGAGAGCGTAACTTTAGCTTTAGAAATTCTAGATACAGTGAAATTAATTGCTGGGGCAAAAGCGTGTGATGCAGAAAGCTTTTGACCTGGTGAATTGGGATGAACTCTTCATTGTTATGCAAAAATTTGGCTTTCCGCCTCAGCCAATTAGTATGTTGAAAAATATTTATCAGGATGCCCAGTCAAAGGTGGTAGTTAATGCCAATTCGATAGGGGCAATTAACATCAATCGTGGTATCAGGCAAGGCTGCCCGATGTCCCCCATCCTGTTTTCTTTTTTTATTGAGCCACTAGCAATAAGAATACGTAGAAATCCTGAAATTAAGCCACCTATAGCAGGAATGGCAAAAGTTAAATTATTCTCCGACGATATCATTTTACACCTTCATCCTGATTAATTAAATCTTGATAAAGCACTACAAGAATTTAGTCGGTTCAAACAGATTGGTGGATATAAAATTAATCAGAATAAAACCGAGGTACTGGTACTGTTCGGATTGTAACTTTTTACCTCTTAACTTAAGATCACAAGCATTAAAAAAAGAACCGATCAGATACCTCAGTATTTATGTCTCCAATCAGTTCAATAAATTATTTAGCTTGAACTATCTAACAATGCGGAACAAAATTAAAACTCTACAGGAGAGATGGACTCTTTTACCATTAACTCTGAATGGTCAGGTTGAACTTATTAAAATGTTTATTCTTCCTTTACTGGTTTTTCTTTTTTTAAACGTATTGTTAAAGATTATCTCCTGTTATTTTAGAGAGATTGAGTCTATGATCAGGGATTTTGTCTGGAACAAGAAAGTTTCAAGGGTGAAATCGAGTACACTACAGTTGGGACGTATACAAGGGGGCCTAGCTCTACCGAATATACATACATATTATATGGCAGCAATAATGGATCTCACAGCACGTTTACTGGAGCCTAATGGTCAGCTCGATATGTTTTTTAATGAAAAAATGGTACTTGAGGCAGATTCACAAGTTCCGATTTTTTTAAAAACAGCGATATTACCAAAGAAGACTAGGTATGAGACTATTTGAGATTTTTCATATAGATTACAGTCATTTTTTAAACAGGAAGTGGGTGGTGGCTTGCACTACTTCAAATTAGAAGAGTGTAAGATCTTGGGGCTTCAAATCCATTCAAGCAAGCTCCAAAAATGGATAGACTCAGGTTTTGGTGATCTAGGTTCTTTTTTAACAGCACGAAAGCTTATTACTGGGCAAGAGGTTCTGGTTAGGTCTGATAATAAATTAAAAACGTGATTTCCCGAATTTCTTCAGATTATAAACTTTATACATAAATATAATTTATCGGCAGGTGTAATGCCTTTGGCTACTGTCCTGTATAAAGTGAAACTAACAGGAGTGGGGAATTGGTATAACTCTCTCAGAAAGGGTGAAGAATCTCCTTTAGTTGATGAAATTCTGGTTAAAATATCTCAGGAAACCAATCGCTCCTTCTCGAGGCAGGATTGGGAGCGGATCACCCAGTTAAGAGGTAAGGCTCTCAGAGCGGCCAATTTTAAGAGGACGTCGTTTTTATCCCGTTGGCTGGCTTATCTTACTCCTAAAACTTTAAGTAAACGATTTTCGGGAGTAGAAAATAAAGCTTTAGATGTCAGCTGCACGAGGGGGGCGATTGGCTTCATATGTTTTTATACATGCTCGAAATTGGAGAATTTTTGGCGTAAGAACTTTTCTTCAATAAGTCAGGCTATAAACAAGGTCATTGAACCCAAAGCCGAGATCGCCTTGTTCAGCATTTCAAAAAAAAGAAAACTGATTTGTCCAGTGCAGAAGAAACTTATATTACAATCTGCACTTTAGTCGCCCGTTCTCTAATCCTCCAAAATTGGAGGTCGAGGAGGTACCATCCTATTTTAAAGGGTAAACAAAATGAGACGGACACCATTTTTTGAAGAGGCTTATGCCAAAAGAGTTGGGTCAATGCTAAAATTCACAAAAAAATGTAAATACTTTATTAGTAGAGTCCACTACCACCACATAGCACTTTAAAAAGTAATATCTTATGAATACAGAAAGTACAGGTTAGAGAAGGTAATACTTTTTGCCGGATAAGTAGCACTTTGGCACATAGCACTTTAGCATTTCAGCACTTTAACATTTCAGCACTTCAGCACTTTAGCACATGACACTTTATTAATGTTAATAGTCTAGGCCAGGCATGTTAATACTTCTCTTGTGCTGGGATCTCGCAAAAGTAGCTTTGACTAGATTATTATATTTTGCACTACCTGTACTTTAATTATTGAAACTGTTAAACTGTGATTGGAAAATGATTGCATTCGGTACTTGGTATTTTCTAGTTATGCATTTTTTGCCTGGCACCAAAATGTATATTGAGGATGATTGCTGAATGTTATGAATTACTGGATTTTACTTGATTTCGCTCAATGTCGACAATGATCCCCGGAGTATTGTTCTTTATACAAATGGGTCTTTTATTGTCCTCTGCTCTGCTCAATAAAAAAAATAAAAATTAAAAAAAAAGAAGTTGAGGTTAACTTTCTTGTGAGGGATTGAAAATAGTGATTATAAAGAAACTGCTCTTGGTGAAGGGGACTCGGTAAGATTTAAATCCTGTCTTTATGATATCCAAGGACTTTCCTTTTGTGGCCAGCAAGATGTACATATACGCAGTTGTTATAAACACCTTTGGGTTTACGGTCTTTGAGAGATACATTCTGTTCAAGGATAGGGTTGATATAGTGGAGTTTACGGTAGGTAGGTTTATACTCCAACCCACGTTCAGGACTTGTTCTTAGTGACGGTGATGCACATTGTGACAGGATTTGCTGACAGTCCTATATTTATAGTTGGCAACTTGAAGCAAAAGATGCATCAGGGATTGGATAGGTCAGAAATTGAGGAGGAACTTCGAAAGAGACATTTACCTTTTACTCCAGTGTCCACTGTCCCTATTTAGACTCAACAAGACACTTCTATCTAGCAGCTTAATGGGATGTAAAGAACTATTTGATTGACTCTATAATTATAACTGGATATGGTAACAGTAGAAATGGTAGGATACAACTTTCCAATTATTTCTTGATCAACAATGCAACAGGCCAATAGTTAGAGCGAGATCAGTAGCTTCAGCAGTTCAGAGTGAAAGAACCCCGGTGAAATCCTAAATGAAAGTGAAGGTGGAGGTAGTGGAGGACAAAGACAAGCAGACAGGAGCTAGATTAGATCCAAGAGTAGTTTTAAAATCCATGTGAATTACATGTGCTTCTGATAAATAACTTGGAGATGGCCTAATTTGTACTTAAACAGAACACTAATGAGGCCAGTGAAAAAGCACATAGGATGTTTGCCAATAGACTGAAATCACAGTAAAGCCCACTGCAGATCTTTGGTCTGACTGACCAGAAGGGGAACTTGGTGTTTGTTGCCAGGAAAAAGGCGTGAGGAGGGTCTTTTTTTAGCCTTTTACCTCTCTCTTTACACAGCTGGGGATGACTTAACACAAGTACAGAAAAGGTTCCTGGACCAGATGAATTTTCAAAACAAACAGAAGACTAGAGGGAGGTTCTTTGAGCCTGTATGGAAGAATCTGAGATTTATACAGCCATTAAGGCAGTGGCGGACAGCATGCTTTCAGGTGGGGTGTGCGGGCCAGGGGTGGTCGCGGGGGGTGTTGTTGGGGGGATGTCATGGTGGGGGTGTTGCGGGGGAGGTCACGGAGGAGCTGAAATAAAAAATATATATAAAGGCCGGATCCCGTGTCTCTGCTCCTGCTTTCCTGTCTCTCACTCCAGGAAAACGAAGCAGGCAGCCAGGCTCCCTCCCCATAGCCAATCACAACGCTGGTCTGAGCACCATGACATGGTGCTCAGCCAGGGGCTAGCGGGGTGGGCATGTTCTCCATGCAGGCTGTAATGCAGCCTGCATGTAGAACAGGGAACATGTGCATGACTGGTTTGGGCAGCCCAAGAGGGCCAACCAAACAGTCATTTCACACTTAGGAGTGGGCAAACAACTCCTCCCCTGCTCCAAGAGCAGAGCAGCCCCGCCCACCCGCAAAGCAGCAGGACATGAAGCATAAAAGCAGCAATGGCCCTGCACTCTTGTACCACAGTCCTCATCTCCAGGTCAGAAACAGTGCCCAGGCCCCACACTGTGCTTAGTTAAGACATACAGGCCCATCTAAAAAGTATTCAACCATTGCATGTGATCTAAAAAACTGTCTCAGTTTCTTATGTGGGTAGGTCAAATCTTGTATAAATCATTCAAGTTTTGTAGTACAACTCCAGATAAAGATTTTGTGCACTATAGGGGAGGAATTCTAAGAAACGGGCACCCACAGTTCAAAAAAGAGTCTTTTCATACTTCCTCTGCAGAACCATGAGATGATAAATCTCCATGTGAATAGGCCAGGACAGATTGAAGAAATATTGAATCCTTTACAACTTTGGCTCCGGCCTTCAGAATGAGTTAGATCCAACCCAGGGGCAGACTGTAGCATGTGCGAGCTGAACCCACTTACCAGGCACTGACCTGCAAAGGGGCGCTAGAGCTCCCTGCAAGTCTCCCTACAACTTTGTTCCAAATGCACTTTTTCTGGAGGTTATTAGTGCTGTATTAACTCTGTATTAACTCTGTGGGCTTATAGCCGGCCCATTATTCATCCCTTTGATTGTCGTTCAAAAATGCTTGCTTGATAGTGGTTAATCCTTCCTCTTTGTCCCTCCTTTTTAGGTCTCGCCTGTCGATGCGCATGCGCATCGAGCAAGCGAGACTATTGCGACTTATCCACTCTTTATCCACACTGCAAGGAATCGTGGCGATTCCTTGCAGTGCCCGTGACTTTTAAGGTCAATGCGCATGCGCATTGACCTTAAAAGCGCGTGCACATCCGTGTTTGTTTACCCGCTCCGCCCCCTCCCGCCGTGTCGCATTTCTCCTCCCCCTCCCCTCCGTCTTGTACTCACCCTCTCTCCCATCTCTCTCTCCCATCCTGGTATCTCTCTCTCACCCTTTCTCCTCCCACCCTGCCGTCTCCCTCACCCCCCTACCATCTTCCCGTCTCTCTCACCCTCTCTCTCATCCTGCCGTCTCTCTCACCCTCTCTCCCAGCTCGTCAGCCAGGCTCCCTCTGACAGCCTCCCGCCTTCACTGCCCGCGTAGAAGATACCGTCCGTGTTTGTTTACCCGCTCCGCCCCCTCCCGCCGTGTCGCATTTCTCCTCCCCCTCCCCTCCGTCTTGTACTCACCCTCTCTCCCATCTCTCTCTCCCATCCTGCTTTACCCTCTCGGTAAGTAGGTCCTTCGTAACTCCCATAGACTGCTAGTTGATGTTCCCAGCTTACCTTTTAGCTCCGGTTGCACGCGTCTGCCTCGTCTTTTTCCTCTCTCAGAGGTCTTCGGCAGGACGCGCTGTTTTTAAAGGGGATTCAATTGGATAATTGGCATCAGCTTTGCCACAAGTCCGCGCCTTCGTATTATGTATGTGTTCCCCGGCGTTTTGAACGCGCCATCTTGGAGGGGAGTAGTTCCTACCGAAATGCGTTTTGTAGTACTGGCCAAACATATTTATAGATTTCTCTCGTCATGTATATGTTAAGGATTGGGCTCATTGATTATTTTTATATTATAAGATAGAATCCTATTTATTTCGTAATTCCTATCGGCATATTAGCATGGTATCGGCATACTGACATGATGTGTGTATTGGCCGATCCTTTTTTTTCCCCGCGCCATCTTGGGAAGGGGTGAGCTTCGGAGCCACTACGAAGTATACAGGTTCTATCTTTATTCTGGATATTATAGTAGTGGCTCCGAACATATTTATAAAAAGAGTAGCTTCAGTATATTGCCATCGCTGGCTTTTTCATTTTTTATTTAAATTCCCTATATGTCCCTACATTATTCGATGTCGTTTTTTTTCCTTGTTTCTTACTTCCCCTACACTATGAGGGTTTACTAATTTGCGGGGATTCTCTTTTTTAGTGGGGACATCTCTATAGGTCCAGGCAGTAATATTATATTTCTACATTCTACCCTCGAGCTGCCTATGTTGAATTGTGCAGTTGAGGCTAGGGGCATGTTTTAGATATCGGTCTATCTCATTATTCTTTCTATTCTATTATGTTTTACCTGTCTATCCATATAATAAATCTTACCTTTTGACTTTTGCCCGTTTTCTAATATATTGATATATGGATAGAAGGCATAGATGAATTTAGATTTCGTCTCTCTTAGCTTAGGTGGTACATATTTTATCTTTTCTTCTCTACTCTATTGCTGTAGTTTGGACCTTAATTCATCTTATCTGGTTACCTCCTATTCTAAGTTGTTCCAGCTTATTAGTAGCTTTCTGTGTTTTACCTAGTTGTCTCATATCAGGCTCACCCTCAACCCCTCACCCTCGACCCCTCACCCTCGACCCCTCACCCTCAACCCCTCACCCTCAACCCCTCACCCTCAACCCCTCACCCTCAACCCCTCACCCTCAACCCCTCACCCTCAACCCCTCACCCTCACCCTCAACCCCTCACCCTCAACCCCTCACCCTCACTCACCCTCACTCACCCTCACCCTCACTTACCCTCAACCCTTCACCCTCAACCCCTCACTCACCCTCAACCCCTCAGCATCACCCTCACTCACCCTCACCCTCACTCACCCTCAACCCCTCACCTACCCTCACCCTCAACCCCTCACCCTCACCCTTACTCACCCTCAACACCTCACTCGCCCTCACCCTCACTCACCCTCACCCACCCTCACTCTCAACCCCTCACCCTCACTCACTCTCACTCACCCTCAACCCCTCACCCTCACCCACCCTCAACCCCTCACCCACCCTCAACCCCTCACCCTAACTCACACTCACCCTCACTCACCCTCACTCACCCTCACTCACCCTCACCCTCACTCACCCTCACTCACCCTCACTCTCACTCACCCTCTCTCACCCTCACTCACCCTCAACCCCTCACGCTCACACAGTGCAATAGGTCTCGGAGCATTTGAGTTAGAGCTTTTAGAATTGTTTATGGCTTTTTTTATTTGTAATTCTTTAGCATTGGCTACAGGAAACAAAAATGCTAAAGATTTACAAAAAAAACCCATAAACAATTCTAAAAGCACTAACTCTAATGCTGCGAGACCTATTGCATTTCCAATGCTTGTTGTGTTTGGTTTCTGCACATAGAGCACTGCTCAATTACTGCTAACATTATGATTCTGTGTTTATGTGTTAATCTGGGGGACAATTTCTTTCTTTAATTCCTCCTTTTGTCACTGTTTAATCATCTTCAGTGGTTCACCTTCAGAGCCCGTCACTAATCTCCTCGCCCTGTTCAAATACTGAGATGAAATTTCAGACACTTCGGACGCTGTTTTCAAAATCACCTCTTTAATTTTCTCTCACAAAGTGCAAAGAATTCCAACAAACTCCTCCCGCTTCGCTGCTTGTTGCTTTAGCAAACTTTGGTCACTGCACCTTCAGAAGTCCAACTTTGCAGCACAGTTAAGGTCAAGGCTTGGACAACTCCTGTTCCCATGAGGCACAGGGTCAAGGCTGATTTGCATATGGCCATATGGCCATGTCTGAACTGGGGTGGTGTGGAGTGCAAAAAAACGATGGATTTAGGCCCAGATCTCTGTATTGGGGTGAATGTATGACATTGTTCTGCATTCTGTCCATCAATTGTTGTTTTTGGACTTGCATCGAGGCACTCGTCTTTCTGTCTGTGCATTAAAAAGCCTTAGAATGTGTCCATAAATATTTCCTGAGGCAAGCATGTATTCCTGAATTACACTACATGTGTAGTAATTGTATAGCTCTTCCATCCCTGGTGGCACAGCACCCAGGATTCTGTGCTGCATGGCTAAACACAATATAAGGTTCCGAAGGTGAGACCTATTGGCTATGCCAATGCTTGTCTTTTCATGGCGCTCCTTGACCTTGCCCTTTTCACTTTCCTCCTATTCCTTTCAAGTTTTCAATAAATTGACATTTGAAGAGAATGAGTGAGGGGGAGGGGAAGTGCCACATCTGGTTTCTCCCAGGGTGCTCTCAGAGCAAGGACCGGCTCTGATACCACCAAGTGAAGAAAAGGCTTGCATACCACTATAATCAAGGAAGTATTGTTTGATGCACATCAGATTGGGGCCATCTTCCCTTGTTTCATACAAGTATAGAGGACAGGTGGTGCAGCGGCTAAATTAGAACCAGAACTTTGGAAATGGGCATATGGCTTTTTATCCTTATTCCAGAACGTAGTCCAAATCGTATGGTTCTGGGAAACATTTCTAGAGCAGAATCACAATTTACAAATGTAGGTAGAACATATGGAGTTTAGTTAAAATATAATAACAAATGTACATACAATGCATCCCTTGCAAAACCTATCCTTGGGGGAGAGCCTCCAATACCAGAAATTGTAATGTAGATAGTCTGGCTTGCTTGGTAAGTTTCATTGCTCAGTGCTGTAGGGTACTGGTATGAAGATGTTTTCTAGGACTGTGTTCACTCCCAGTCCTGCCCCCCTGGGAACTTGAGCAGATGCCTTGTTTGGCTCTATCATGCTTATTTGGAAGTAACAGATTATCAGGGGGCACTAACAATTTTCCTATGAGGTTTTGTTCTATACTTTGAAGGGGGTTTGCCTCTGTCCACCTCCAGCCTCGTTCTCATTCTGAAGCTTCTATCCAGGATAACCAAAATTCACTTCAGAGTAATGGGATATCGAAGCTCCTGCCTGAATTGGCTGAAACTCATTGTCAGTGAAATTGCTCTCCCACCCTCGCAGCTCCACCATTAAGTGAGGTGCCCCTGCCCCTGCACTCTTGAGTGTTGGTGATCAAGGCCCTCCTCCACCCGCAGGTTTCCCTGCGCCTCATCCCTGTGGCCCAGTGGACCTCTGTCTCCTTTCTTTCTTTCTCTCCTTCACTCGTTTTTCTCCACTTTCTATCTTTCACCTTTCTGCACCTCTGCTCTTTTACGCCTTATTTCTGCCGATTTTCCCTTTCTCTCCCTCTGCTCCTTCACTCGTTTTCACTCGTTTCTCTCCCCTTTCTATCTTTCACCTTTCTGCACCTCTGCTCTTTTGCGCCTTATTTCTGCCCATTTTCCCTTTCTCTCCCTCTGCTCCTTCACTCGTTTTCACTCGTTTTTCTACCCTTTCTATCTTTCACCTTTCTGCTCTTTTCTGCATCTCTGCTCTTTTGTGCCTTATTTCTGCTTATTTTCCCTTTTTTCTTTATCCCTTCTTTCCTCCCTTTACTTTTCCCTGCCGCTGCTGCCCCCGCGGCCCCTCCCCCTCAGCGCGACCGGCCCAATCCAGATCCCTTCCCTGCTCCCGCCTCCCAGCTGTCCAGCCCTCCCCGACCCCTACTTAATGGCGGCCACTGCGCGGCCGCATAGCGGCCGCGTGCTGCGGGCGCGCCGCTGGTGCACCGAAGGCGCGTCGAAGGCAAGCACGTCTGCGCCCGTCTGCGACCCGTCCGTGACCAGCACCAGGAACCCTGGACCTCTGCCCCGCCAACGCTTCGACCCAGCAGCACTCCACGCACTCAACCCAGGCTGCAACAACAACTACAAGCTAGCATCACCAGCCGACACCCATGGACCCTTCAGCTGTCACCGCTGCCGGCACACCTGCAGCACCGCCAAGAACACGGATCCAGCACAACCCATCCACAAGAACACAGCCGAACCGAAGACCCTGCAATGCATCCTCCTCAACGTCCGATCCCTCCACAAACACGCCACAGAAATCTGGGACCTCCTCGACAGCACCACCCCAGATGTAGCATTCTTCACCGAATCCTGGACCAACACCACCTCGGGACCGGACATCGCCATCGCCATCCCCCAAGGATACAAGATCTCCAGGAAGGACCGCCCAACCCACCCCGGAGGAGGAATCGCCATCGTCCACAAATCCAGCCTCCGTCTGAGCACACTCCCTGACGAGTCCACAAAACTGATGGAACACCTTCACTTCAAGATACTGGCCAGCCCCACCGCCGCCCTCCGAGGAACCCTCATCTACCGACCCCCTGGACCCCGCGGACCCTTCGCCAACTCCATCACGGACATTATCTACCCGCAGGCCATCGCATCCACCAACTACACCCTGCTGGGAGACCTCAACTTCCACCTCGACAATCAACTGGACCCCAACACCACATGCCTCCTGGACAACCTCCACAACATTGGACTCTGCCAGATCGTGACCGAGCCCACGCACTCAGCAGGACACACCCTCTACCCCCTCTTCACTACAGGAAACTCCATCACCTTCAGCCACACCACCGAACTCCCATGGACCGACCATCGTTGCGTCCACTTCACCTTCAGAACACCCACCATCCACAGACACCAGCACCTCCTTCCACAAAGAAACTGGACCAAAATCACTGATGACCAGCTCACCTCCTCACTCAACAACTCCACCCCAACCATCGCGGAAAACGACGACCCCAACACCGCAGCCCGAACCCTGCATAGATGGATCTCGGACAGCACCAACACAATAGACCCCCTCAAGAAAAACAACAATACCCGTGCCAAGAAAGCCAGATGGTTTACCACCGAACTTCGAGAGTCCAGGCGCACATGACCTGGAGAAACACCAAATCCACAGAAGCCCACAACAACTTCAGAGCCGCCACCAACGCTCACCATCAACTCATCAGAGAAACGAGGAAAAAAGCGATTGAAGACAGAATCTCCACCCACGTACACAACAGCAAGGAACTCTTCAGCATCATCAAGGAGTTCGCCCAACCCACCAGCGAGTCTACCGACATCCCTCCCTCACAAGACCTCTACGACAAACTCAGCATCTTTTTCCACCACAAAATCAAGAGCATCTACGACAACTTCGACGAAGACAACCAACACACTGAACCCTCACCAACCACCCCCGACACCCGGAAACCAGCGATTGAGGACTGGACAGCCCTCACCACCGAAGACACACTGAAGACAATGAAGTCAATCCACTCAGGGGCCCCCACGGACCCCTGCCCCCACCACATCATCAACAGAGCCGCCAACACCATCGCACCCATGCTCTGGCACACCATCAACCGCTCCCTGGCTACCGCCTCGTTCCCCGACGACTGGAAACACGCCGAGGTCAACCCCCTCCTGAAGAAACCCTCAGCAGACCCCACCGACCTCAAAAACTACAGACCCATCTCCCTGCTCCCGTTCCCAGCGAAAGTCATCGAGAAAGCCATCAACAGCCAACTCGCCACATTCATTTAAGAACACAACATCCTCGACTCCTCCCAATCCGGCTTCAGAAAAAACCACAGTACGGAAACCGCCCTGCTCGCCGCAACAGACGACATCCGCACCTTACTGGACAAAGGAGAAGCAGTAGCCCTCATCCTCCTCGACCTATCAGCGGCGTTCGACACAGTCTCCCACCGCACCCTAATACGCAGACTCTACGATGCAGGAATCCAGGACAAGGCCCTCGACTGGATCTGCTCCTTCCTCTCCGGCAGGACGCAGCGGGTCAGACTCCCCCCTTTCCTCTCGGACCCCACACCTACCACCTGCAGAGTCCCACAGGGCTCCTCCCTCAGTCCGACGCTCTTCAACGTCTACATGGCTCCCTTTGCCCCCATCGTCAGAACCTACGGACTCAACATCGTGTCATACGCAGACGACACCGAGCTCATCCTCTCCCTATCCAACGAGCCCAACACCGCCAGACGCAACTTTCTGGAAGCCGTCGCCAAATGGATGAAAAACAGCTGCCTACAACTAAACACCAACAAAACAGAAGTACTCATCATGGGCCTAAACCCCGACGCCTGGAGCGACACCTGGTGGCCCACCGCCCTCGGAAACCCGCCAACCCCCACAGACCACGCACGCAACCTGGGAATCATCCTGGACTCCGAGCTCAAAATGGACCGCCATATCAACTCTGTCTCATCTTCCTGCTTCCACACCCTCCGCCTCCTTCGTAAGACCTTCAAATAGATCCCCCTTGGAGAAGTGTGGCTCAATGATTAGAGCGGCAGACCCTGATGCAGAGGTCTAGCCCGGGACCAGGGTTCAATTCCCCGCCTCGGCGGGTCTTGGGCTCAAAAATTCCATGGACCCGATAATTCTCGCCTCGGTGCCTATTCCAATCATGGAGTCCCACTCTGCAACTCTGGGCAATAGCTTGCTTAACCCCTTCCATGCTCATGACGAGCTCAGCTCGTCATGAGGCACAGTTGAGCTGTGCTGATGACGAGCTGAGCTCGTCATGACACCAGCAAATTGGCAATTTTCAGCACAGGGGAAAAATAACCACAGCAGCGATGTGGTTAATCTCCACAACGGCCCCCACAACGCTAAGGATGCCTGGCCTCCACCTTGGGGGCGCCCAGGAGTGGACGCCTCACAGGGAAAGCCAGGATGGGTTCCACAGCGGTATTCGGACAAGCGCCTTGAGACCCTTGCGGGTGAGTAGTGCGCTATCCAAGTATCAATTTACAATTTTTTTTGAACACCGAAAGACAGTCACTCACGCCCTGGTCACCAGCAGACTCGACTACTGCAACGCACTCTACGCCGGAATAAACAAAAACCTCATCCGCAAGCTACAGAACATCTAGAACGCTGCTGCAAGACTGGTCCTCAACCTGCCAAATCACTGCCACATCTCCCAGCACCTGCGCACACTCCACTGGCTCCCCGTCGAGGCGAGAATCACCTTTAAGATGCTCACCCACGCACACAAGGCCCTCCACGGCACCGGACCAGCATACCTGAACAGTCGACTCAAATTCCACGCACCCCAAAGGACCCTACGATCAGCCCAGCTCTCCTACGCCGTGGTCCCTCGCACCAGAAAGACCAGATCGGGAGGCCGCTCCTTCTCCTTCCTCACGGCCAAAGCATGGAACGCCCTTCCGCTCCACCTCAGACAGACAACATCGCTCCCCATCTTCGCAAGAAACCTCAAAACCTGGCTCTTCGACAGACCCCCTCCTTGATGGAATGGAACCTGCACCCTCCTCCCCCCACCCCTAGCGCCTTGAGACCCTCACGGGTGAGTAGTCGCGCTTTAACAAACTCCTGATAGAACCAGGGAATGGGGGTTGGGCTTGTTCTTCATGCAGGCTGTAATACAGCCTGCATGGAGAATGGGAAGAGTGAGCATGACTGGTTTAGGCAGCCCGAGAGGGCCGACCAAACAGTAATTGCGCACTTAGGAGTAGGCAAACCACTCCTCTCCTGCCCTGCTCCGTGAGCAGAGCAACCCCGCCCACCAGCCTGCAAAGGAAGGAAATATAAAATGATAGTGACTAAAAGTTATTATCATTTTATATGTCCTGTCCTTTACACTGCTCAAAGCAGTGGGGCGACGCTCCTCCGGCATAGCAGAGGAGCCCCCACTGTGTATAATGCTACAATTAGGACCACCTTCAATTTTCTCCTTCACAATCTCCTCCTTGCTATTGTGTACTCCTACCTGCCATTGTGTACTCCTCCCTTCAAGCCCTCCATGAACACTTTCCGGCTTCCACTGCAGCTTGTTGCAAAGAGTAGTGCCACAACATTCAATAGCTGAAGCCCCGGTATTCTCAACATTGGTGCTGTGCTCTTGACTGGGTCTCTGGAGCTCCATATGCCTAAACATCTGCTACAACTGCACCCAGGTTGCATAAGCTTCACAGTGTCTGCCAGCACCGCCACAAAGCTGAAGCCATACCCAACCCTTTCATGCAGCTACATGCAAATGAGAATCCAGGTACATCGGTGCTAGGAGGCGTGCAGGAGAACAGACCTGATGGTGACAGCGACAGCGGCAGGTGCAGGTAAGCACGTTGGGGCTGGCAAAAGGGTATGTTGATAGACGATGGAATAGGGCAAATTAAATAACTCCTATTCCATCGTCTGTTGACATCCCCCAGCTGTGCCCCGCCCGCCCGTGCTTACTTGCACCGGCCACTGTCGCCATCAGGTCTGTTCTCCTACACGCCTCCTAGCCCCGCCTCACCTACCTTGTATCTCTGCCGACACATCCACATACAAACAGACACACAAAATAATTGTATGACTGTGATAGCTGCTTCTGTATCTCCTCTTGAATACCTCATTTGCATCCATGCCTGCAGTGAGTGGCCCCTGATTCCCATCTACTAGCCAAGTGGGTTGATTTATGCACTGCAGAGATCTGTTCTGGACCCTCTGTGAGAGGTTCACATCCTGACATGTCTACTCAGCCTTTTGCATGACAAAGGTTGATAAAATCAGTTGGGTAATCAAAAAATGTGTTTCATGCCAATAAAGCCAATATACCCCATTGGGAGTGAATGTTCATCTTACAAAATAACCTTTAATCTGTTTATTTTATGCCATTGTACAGCCTTGCACACTGTTATCTCGCACCCCTATTCACTGTCCTCCTTGTGGACAGGTTACCATATACACAGCAGCCCTGAGCTAAGGTCAACTGTACTATGAAACTAATCTGTGTAAAAACACCTGATGCGTGGTCAGCCATTTATTCACAAGGTTCCCAGAGGGAGGATAGTACTGCTACATCATTGGTGTCTTCTACAACTCATCTTTATCAAAACCTTTGGCGTTGCAGAAACCACTAAATTTGGCAGATAACTTCAGAGGTTTGTTAAATCTATCCAAACTCATCATATCCCTATTCAGACATGTGGTTCATTCCTTCAATGGGGGCAAATAGGGGCCCAGTTTGGAGGATATGCAGCCAAGTTCTAGCTTCTATTGTAAAATAGCTATTTTGCCAAAATTATAGCCTAGATATCTATAGGCCCATATTGCCTTCCACTGTAGACTGAAACTCACAGGTTACTGTGGTAGCTTCATTTCACAACCTGCAAGACTAACAGCTTGATTTAGGCTTCAGCAGTGAAGGGAGCATGATTATTTAAGAATGATTTTGCCTGGTCAAATCCTGCTCACATTGAGTGAAAAATTCTAATACATACTGAAGCATGACTCATATTGTGTCTTGTGAAATACATGAGAGGTTAAAACTGCATTGTAAAAGCATGCAGAAGGGTCGCAAACTGGTGAAACTGAGACATTTACGACAGAGGGAGAAAAACTACTAATGTGGTAAATTTGAAACTGCAAAGAGAAGCTGCTTGTTTATTAATGAACTACATTAGACTGTTCTCGTGAATATAATGAAAAGTGTTTTTATATTATTTTCTTATACGTTATATTTCTTCAAATACTTTAACGTTAGTATGTTTTCTTTAGAAAATGTTTATTTTGTGGCTTTCCGTGTAGGCCTCAAAATGTATCTTGACTTTTCCATTGTAGGCCTCAGAAATGTATTTTGTCCTTCATTATTTCTTTGGAACCAACAACTAAAATGCTGATGTGATTGCTCTAGTTACAAGTGTTATCACTAAACTTTCTTTCCTACAATTTAAATATTCTCTCTCTATGAATAAACTGTGTCAACCTTGTTTCAAGCTAACTCGGAAGCGAGCGTGTGGACATGTTAAGTTGCAAGTGTGCTTCCTAAGTCTGAGGTGAAATGATATTGCACATTCTTAGAAAACTGTAGACAGAAAACAAAGGTATTACTTGTGGGTTCTGGATGATTTGGGCTGAATAATAATCATTCCACGATCACAACATGGATCTCACCCAATAGAAAACATGCAAAATTGTGCAGAAGTTACTTGCTGGGCTGAAACAGTGAACATTTCGAGGTATAATAGCTTAGTGGGAAAAGGATCTGTGTGGCTATTTTCCGTGCAATTCTTGGCCGTTACATGATGTCCATCCAAACTCTGATTATTACTGAACTGGACTCTCCTGATTTCCCCTGCACTTCATCAGTTGGTGAAGTTGAGCAGGTTAAACCTTAGGGCTGAAGGGTTAACTATTTCGACTATTGCACGCTCTGTTTTAGTCCACTTTGCGTCTCGGTCCTGATAATCTACAACTGTACTTTGGTTCGTATGATTCCTGAATTGCATACTGAAATTGCAATGTGTATTCTTTCTTTCTCTTTCCCTCTCCAATCACGCCAGTTGTTTGATTTATGATGTATTTTGCTTTAAAATGTGATTGTGTTGTGATTTTACCTGTATTCAATTGAATACCCAAGTATTAAGATTCTAATGTGCTATTGTATTTTGACCATTCCTTTTGAAGATTAGATAAAAGTACCTTGATAACTATTATGAGTTTGACAATATTGTTGACAAGATATGGTTATTGACTATTATTGTTAGATAGGCATTTCCTCATTACAGGTCCTCATGAAGGAATGGTTTCCGCCTCTTATTATCTGAGCCCCTATTAGCTCATACAAAGAGCTATCGTACAACCTCATGATTTGTAAATGGTTTGGAGGGCCAAACTCTGAGTTATTGTAATTTGTTTACTGATATTTGAATATACAGTGTAGTGGGTAACTTGTGTCTGTGCCCACAATTTTTACACCGCTTCTGTAGGATCAGCATTGGCCTGCCAGCTGCCAGGGTAGCAGAGGTAAGGCGAAGATGTCTATGTCTTAAACTTAAAAGAAGGTGGCATGGTGTGCAGAATAACGAGGGCCTGAGTTGCGGCTGAGAATCATTCAAACATTCCACCCATCACTATTTGGTAAGCTTATTGTGTTGTCCTGAGTGGGACGGGCATGCCCAGACATGGGACGGGTATGCCCAGACATGGGTCTCATGTACACTGTGACACTAAAACCGAGCTGTAACCAAATGATGAGCCCGTAGGTAGAATGAATGAATTTTTATTTGTTTGGTTACTAAAAACCATTACATAAAACCAGAATACAAAAGTAACAACATTAAAAAAAGTTAAAATCAAGGAAATTGCAAAAGTTCATTTAGCTGGTTGCTCCATGGGTGCTATACATGCAGGGGAAAGGATTCATGGGCCAGCAGGAGACTCTGAAATTCGACCTATGGAGGCCATCAGCATTGCCCGGGCTTGAAAGATAAACTTCCCAAAGGCCACCATGTGCTTTACCGTGGACAGGGTATAAAGATGAGTGATTCCCTCCTCTGCGGTGCGTAACCCCGATTGTCTTAGTAAAGGCCTGAGATAATGGCTACGGGCCAGGCGGAGGGCCGGGCAGCTGAAGAGGAGGTGGGCCAAAGACTCACGTTTATACCTGCAGAGCCTGCATTCCCGGACTCCAGAGCTGGCCTGTCCATAGGAATATAGTTCTTTGAGGGGCAATGGGTGTAGTCTATAAGCCAAAATCTTATGAAGGGCGGCACGGCCCACCGCCTGCGTGAGATGATATTTCAGAGTGTGCTGAGTGTGCGGGAGACACAAGGTCTTATGCAAGTCTTTTCTTGTCAGAGAGTCCAGGTTCAGTTCCCGTGACCGCGCACGCACTTGTTTTTTTATTACGTTCTTGATGGCAAAATATTTGACATGTTTAGGATTCCACGAGTCCATTGCAAGTCTGAGATGGGCCTTGGCCACTTCAAGGGTGGCCGACCAGGGCTTTCCAGGCTCTATGAAAATACATTTCAAGACTGCCTTTAATGTGTTCTCCTGTGCCGCCTTTGTTAAAAAGTAATATTTACTTAAGGCGGCCAACTCTTCCAGGTTTTGCTGGTTGAGCGAGAACTCCAGACGAACAAGGGTGTTTCTAGTACACCTTGGAAGGTGGTAGACTTTCTTATATGCTCTGCACTGAATTTTTTCTAATTCATTGCTCAGTTTGCCCAGGAATGCCTGTAGGGCGTAGTTGAGTGCCGGCATAAGCTTGGCTTCAAGAACTCTATTAATGGCCGTGGTGGACGGGCTATGTAAGGATGCTTGCAGCTTGCAAATGGCATAGGTGATGGATTTACCTTTGGCTTGAATTGTCTTAAGGTGGGCGCTTACGAGCCCTGATTCCTGAAAACAAATGCCCAAATAGGTGTACCGCTGCGTAGTATCCAGAAGGAGATTGCCTAGCCTCCATTTTAAAGCTTTCTTCCTTGGATGTTGGCCAAAAATAATTACTTTTGACTTGCTTGGGTTTGCTAAAAGCCTGTTTTTGTCGTTATACGTGGCAAGTGCCGTCAGCACCCTTTGTAGCCCCATTCTCGTATGGTCAAAAAGAACCAAGTCATCAGCATATTGCATGAAAATAATTTTATTTCCACCGATCTTTGGGGTGGCCAAGGTAGCCCCAGTCAAAGCCTTCTCCATGTCCGCTGTGTATAAGCCCATAGGTAGGGTGAAACCGGTCCTGGGTTGCTTCTGTTCTGGTTCAGGGTTCCCTGGCTTGGCAGTTCAGGCTCGACTGGAGCAGGGCCAAGGCTGATTTTCATATAGCTGGTTGTAAAATGAGGTAGCATGGTGTGCAGAATAACATATTTTTTTTAATTTTTTTTTATTGAGCATTTCAAAACTATACATCCGGCGTACAATGCCATATTATGGCATACATATACACATAGATGCGAAAAAGCAGATAAGAAAGGAAAACAAGAAAACAAACGGTAGCAACATAAAATCAGCCGTACTTGTACATCAATTGTCTGCGGTCAATGTGCAGTAGAGATACATCAAGTCACATCCTATATTACAATCAATGCAGCATAACAAACCAACATCAGTTCCAGCATCCTGATCCATCTAACAGCGCTTCAATCCGAGTCCAATTCTTGCTGAGCCAGGAAGTATTCCCTCGGGGGAGCCCATATATCCTTGGGCCTGGACGATGCCGGCAGTTCCTCGGCGTACAGTTCAAGTTGTTCACGGCAATAGACCATGTCCTTCAACCACATATCAATCTTAGGACTCATGCAGCTGTCCCATGTGAATAGCACCCGCCTTTTTGCCAGCAACATGGCCACTCTCACAAACCTCCCCACCACAGCTCCAGCATGGGGGATGTATCCTAAAAGACACAACAGCGGTCTACACTGAATTTTCAATCCTGTCATAGTGCCTATAAGGTCGAGGACCACCTCCCAGTACTTGAGCACAAATCCACATTGCCATGCTAGATGATAAAAGTCTGCACTAGCCTGCCCACATCGCTTACAACAATCAGAGTCTCGCAAGCCCATTCTATGTAATTTTTTAGGAGTATGGAAGACTTGGTGTATGTATTTCTGGTGAATTATCCTCAAGTTGTTGTTGGAAGTCAAATGGCCCATCAATGTACAGATGCGACGCAAGACTGCGTCTGTAATGGGGGGGACGACAACCGATTTCCAGCGTTCTAAGCTGCGGTCTTCACCCATGGGAGTCTCCTCCTGTATTGCCCTGTACAGTTTTGTGACCAGGTTTTTCCGGTGGGGAGATACTATCACCAGTTGTAATGCATGTAGCGGTGTCAGTTCGCCAGGAAATGAGGTGTAATGATCTTGAATAGCCCTACATAACCTATAACAAGTGTATTTAAACAAGAGAGTGGGATGTTGGATATACTCCAGATCTTCACTAGTGATGTATTTCCCCTCAGGATATAAATCCTTCATTGATGCGATACCCACTTCCCTCAAAGCCTCAATGGGGTCACGCTACTGCCCAACTGACAAAGCAGCATGCCCAGCTTCGGGCATTGCAGGCGCGTATAAAGGTAGTTTCTGTGTGCGCATCCCAATCTCCTGCCATGCAGCAATAATGGCATCCAGCGTATTAATCTCTAGTCTAGGCTACTGTCTAGCAATATGGGTGATAATGCCACTCAAAGATACCGGGTAAGCGTCCCCCTCCTCCACCGCCACATGCAGAACAATGTAATGCGGCTTAAAACAGAAATAGGCATATTCCGCTTACCCGCATAAATAGTAGGCATAAAAATTTGCAGCGCCAAATCCTCCTCTTTCAAAGGGCAATGTCAGCGTTCGCCAGCTGAGTCTCGGTTGTTTAGTTCCCCAGACTAAGCTTGTCAGCAGTGTTTTTAAAAAGTGTTTGGTCAGTGATATAGGGATATTACTAAATAAGTATAAAAACTTTGGGAGGACAATCATCTTAATTAAAGCAATACGGTCTGCCAGGGAAAGGGGTAACCAAGCCCAACGATCAATCTGCTGTACTAGAGTATGCGCAACCATAGTTTTCTCTTATCACCACCTCCGGTTCATGATGTAGCCACACCCCTAGGTATTTGACGGGTTCTACCGCCCATAGCAGCGGGTACTCTACATGAGGCTGAATAATTATGCTCGTTAGGGGAATGATAACCGATTTGATCCATTTAATTTGTAGCTCCGAGAATAGCTCGAATCGAATGTATTCACGTAGCACCTGCGATAAATATCTCTGCGGTTATCGAACGTAGAGAACCATATCGTCCGCATATAATGAGATGCCAACCGGACGATTATTAAAATTTAATGCAGTCTTTCTATGACCTTGCCTAATTCAACACGCCAGGGGCTCTAAAGCGATAGCAAAGAGCAATGGGGATAAGGGACACCCCTGTCTCATGCCACGGTCTATTGAAAAAGGTTCAGAAGTGAGTCCCCCTACCCTAACCCTAGCCGAGGCATCAGCATAGAGGATCTGTATTCACTGAAGAAAGACAGGGGGAAACCCCATTCGGCGAAGGATGTACCACAAATATCCCCATTCAAGCGAATCAAATGCTTTTGCAGCATCGAGGAGTACTGCAACTGCTAGCAGGTCTGGATTGAGCACATGAAACATGCCGAATATAGTCCTCAGGTTCAGGGAAGTGGAGAGGTCCGGGATAAACCCCAACTGTTCCGGGAGAACCAGCAGGGGCATTAATGGCAGCAATTTGGTGGCCAGAATTTTCGCTAATATTTTTGCGTCCAAGTAAATCAATGATAGGGGACGATAGGACTCGTATTTGACGGGCGACTTATCTTTTTTTAATAAAGTAATAATGTGGGCCTGTCTCAGCGATGGTGGACGTGCACCCGTCTCGTGAGCTTCAGCGTACTTTTCCAGCAAGTGTGGGACCAGTATATCTGCATACGCTTTGTAAAATTCTGCAGTGAGGCCATCTGGCCCCGGTGCCTTATTATTGGGCAACACGGCGATAGCCTCCCTAACATCTTCTTCAGTTATAGGCAAATCCAGGTATTTTCTATGTATAACAGACAACCAAGCACATGCCGTATCTTCTAGATATGTATCTAGGGCTTCTACCGGCGCCCCCCCACCGGATGTGTATGTGGAAGAATAGAACACACAAAATTGTTCTACTATTGATTGTTGAGAATAATGCAATGCCCCGTCCGCGCCTACAGTATGGTCTATTGGTGGGTTATCGGACCTGTCACGTATCCTGTTAGCTAGAACTCTACCTGGCCTTCCCCCCTCCCCATACGCTCTGGCCACATGTCGTTTGGATAAATATTTTATCTCGACTTCTGCTAATGAATTATATTCTTCGACGTGTTCTCGTATTTGGGCAAGTGTATCTCTTGATGGTGTAAGTCTATATTGGTGTTTGAGGGTCTCAAGTTGTCGTTCTAGTGTTTACAATTGTGTCCTAAGGTCTTGGAGGATCCCTGCAGTGGTGCTAATACATACCCCCCTAATTGTCACTTTAAATGCTACCCAGAGGACTACCTGGCTGTCTACTGACCCCACGTTGTGCTCGAAATATTGTACGATAGCCGCCCTGATAGCTTCAGTGAATGTCGGGTCTGTAAGCGCCTCAGCCCTGAAGCGCCTTGTGAAGGGCCTGTGTGTGAAACAACCGCAAAGGTGCACCACAAGAAACAAAAAATAAGTGCAAATGATATTAGCACAAGAAAGAATTTTTTCAAAAAGATGTTGGTAATCTTCTAGTAATCTTTATTTTCAATTTTCAGTACAACGTACAGCCGACGCGTTTCGTCCCAAGCTGGGACTTCTTCAGGGCTTTTGTAATCATGGTTCGTCACTTTTAGAGCGAATGTACAGAAAAAAAGTCAGGAGAGCGCCTTCCCAGACTCAGTATCCCAATGTGCAAGCTGGTATATATATTTTCATCCAGCTTGAAACAGTCAGGGTTGAACTGTGAAATTTTAATTAATGAGGACAAGGATTTGCTGGATTCCTAAATATTAGAAAGGGTTGGTCTCACAACCTTAATATGTGTATAACTCATTTCATGTTCTGAAATATTTTACGGAATTCCAAAGGACAAGAGGTCCTGTATGTCCCTGGGAAGAGGATGTGGGCACTGTGTTCCAGTAGGCCGTTCGTGTTAAAACAGCCGGCGCCCATCCACAAAGCCTTCGTCCCGCCGAAACACCCGCAAAATTGCTGTGTTCAAGGGTATAACTAACTCTAAAAGGACAGGGTTGTGATCTGATAGGGTGCGCAGGATTGTGTGGATCCCCGTCACCTGCGTATTAATCTCGTCGCTAATCAACAAATAATCCAATCGCCACCAGCTGTTGAATGCAGAAAATATTTGTACATTCCAGTCTCCCCACGTTGCGCAGGCGCCAAGCGTCCAACAAACCTAGCTCTAGCATCAGGTCATTAATACATTTTGCTACCTTGACCATTCGTGTACCTTCTGGATTGGATTTATCCACTAGTGGGTTGAGGTGAGTATTGAGGTCACCCCCCAGCAGGATCGCCACTTCCGGCCAAGAGCGCCCCACTGAGAGCATCTGCATAAAGGGTGAGACATCATCTACCACCGGGCCGTACACATTGATAATCGTCACCAGTGCCATGCCTAATTTGCCCTGCACCATTGCCTAGCAACCCTCCTTATCTGTGCTGGAGCGTATAGCTGTAAATTCTACACCTCCTTTAACTAGGGTGAAGACCCTCTGGCGTAGGTGGAGTATGAAGAAGCTAGCCTGTAGGCTGCCCATCTGTTCGCTATTTTGGCTTCAGAATTTTTGCTCAAGTGTGTTTCTTGCAGAAGGGCTATTTTCACGCTATGCCTATCAAGCTGAGCTAGAACTTGCCTAGTCTTTTTGGGCGTATTTAGCCCTCGCACATTTCAGGTTATGCAAGAAATCTTATCGCCTGTTAGCCACAATCGCAGTTTAATCTCCTTACACAGTGCACTGTAATTATGCAGTTAGATGCATCTATGCCATGACCATTCCCTCTAGTCCCTTCACAATGCACGTACTTTCGGCCTATAACAGAAAAACAATCCCTCCCTCCCCCCACCCACTTCAGCAGCCCCAACATGCCAAAGACATAGTCCGCTTGCAACTCCCACCCCATCAAAAACTGTGATAAATGAAGCATCAGCTGGGGAATATCCATGGGGGATCATAGCAGCAAATTATACCATGTCCCACCACCCAGCCGCAATCCAGGTGATACTGTGCATATCCAGCGCAGTGAGGGGCAGCCGGATATTACTCCATACTACCCAGGCCAAACATATCAAGGCATGTATAGATCTACCAATATAGTGACGTTATGATCCCAGGGCGTGCTACTACTCAACAAGAGCCCCGCATTGTCTCCACCATATGACAACATTAATTAATAGTCTAAAATCCCGGTATTCCTGACTCCCACCACAAATCCCAAGTCACCCAACTGCCCGAAGCAAACTCCATGTAGGCAGATTAACGGGCCTCGCTTTTTTCGAAGTGGAAACCAACATGAAGCCCCCTAGACATGACATATAATCAGCATAAACAAAGGTGAAGATCCTGGTGCTCACAGTTATTCAATTGTCCACCACGGAGGTGTGAGCTGGAGAACTGTGTTGGCGACGGAGTGACTTGGCGTATTCCATCGCTAGTTTAGGACTCGTGAAGATCTTGGAATTGGGTGCCTCACCGATGCGCAGTCGCGCTGGATAAAGCATGGCGTACTGAGCTTCTTCACACCCTGGAACTCCTTGAGTGCTGACTGTACTGCTGCCGTGAAATCGGGGTAAAAGGTGAGTGTGTTGCCTTGATAGTTGATGGTGCCTTTTTGTCGAGGGATTTTTAAAACCGCGTCGCGATCTCTATAGTTAAGCAGCCTGGCGATGATCGGCCTGGCCGGGGCCCCCGGTGGAGGGCGCGCTGCCAGAGACCTATGCACTTACTCCACCGCAAACATAGGTGATAAGGCCTCCCCACCACAAAATCCTCGAGGTGTCCCACGTTGGTGGACTCCGGCAGGCCCAAAATGCGCACATTGTTGCGCCTCGAACGCGCTTTGATATCTTCGTTCTTGGCCTGGATTACTGCAAGAAGCTTCGTCATGTCTGTCTGTTTTGTGGTCACCTACGGCAGGCCATCCTCAGTATCAGAGATGCGCTGTTCTGCTTCCCCCAGCCTCACAGCCTGCTTGTCTAGCTTGGAGGAGAAATGGTCCATTCTACCATTCAATGCTTCTATTTTCCCATCAATAGCCTGGAGGCTAGCTTAAATGGCGGCCAGCGACTTCTCCAGTGCCGTGGGCGCTGGCGTCGACAATTCCAGTTCCGTATCTGAGGCCGCATTCTGCAATGACTTGCCCCTTTTGTGCTGCTCAAATGTTAGGCGCAATTGATTTTTATCGGGCTTGCCCATGTTGTCACTCACCAGAAGCCATAGTGCAGAGCTGCGAAAAATGACAGGCCCCTCATTAGCAATAGCACTATGCATGCACGTGCTGCTCCTCTCTGTGCGTGATTTTGTCCTGGGGGCGTCCTGCCGTCAATGTAAGATCACTATGGGAGCCTCCGGTCTGCCGCGCCGTCTTAGTAAGCCCCAGGGGCACCCCTCCTCCTTCAGCGCTTCCCTCTCACAATATGCCCCTCAGGCCCAGCGCGGACTATGCAGCAATTAGGCCTCAGGCACTACAAGTGAATGCCAGGGAGCAAGGTAAATCCGACTGCGCTGTTAGCTCCCACCACTCAACTCTCTGGAGCTGCATTCAGGAGCTGTCTCCCCCTTTGTCTCTATCCCTCTGGGGCTAGGGCCACACGCTGTCCACGAATGCACCCTCAACTCACCGCTATATCGTAGGGCGGGTGTCCCAGCGTCTCCGCTATTGCCGTCAGCCTCCAGCCATGTGCCTTGGAGTGCGGCTCCTTGTCAGAGTAGCCAGTGGTCTACAGTAGCGGCGCGCCGAGCGGTCACGGCCCACCGACGTCCTTGGAGCCGGCTGCTGGAGTAGAACACACCACTGCAGCATCCGTCGGAGATCTCCCCGGGGGGGATCCCGGCATCAGTTCCCGAGGGCCACCTCGCTCGCTCGCTCGGCCGCCCCTGCCACGAATCAGGGCACCACTGCAGTGTCAACAGGCTCCAAGGACCGCCACAGCCGCTCAATGGGGGCAGCTCTCTCTGCGCGGCAGCCTCCGCCACAGTCAGTTACCGGTGCCTGCGGCCGCCATTACCATGCGGTCCGCGGTTTTCAGCAAAGGACCCACACTCTCTGGAAGCGCACACCGACAGAAGAAGCCTCAGCAGGGAGCTTGCATTCACCCGCCTGCAATCCGCCGCCCTTGTACCCTGGATGGTCGGGTCTGGAACAGGATTAATGTAGGATATTAATAGGCAGCCGGCAGAACTACACGAGTGTGCGGCCATCTTGCCGAGCGCCAGGCCACGCCCCCGTGTGCGGAATAACAATGGATTGGGATGTGGCCCAAGTGATTACCAATGGCAGAGATTAATTCAAGCGTTCCATCCACAAATGCTTTGTACACTTATTGTGTTGCCCTAAGTGTGATGGGTATGCCCAGACATGGGCCCGGTCCACACTGGGTGAGTGGTACTCAGCTCATGAGCCCATAACTAGGGGGAAACTGGTCCTGGGTTGCTACTTGTGTTCTGGTTCAGGGAGGAACGGGCTTGGAAGATCAGGCTGGACTGTTCTTATTGGAGCATGAGCATGACTGATTTGCATATAGCTGGGCCTAAACTGAGGTGGCATGGTCTGCAGAATACTGTGGATTGGGATGTGCCAGAGTGACTACCATTGGTTAAAATTAATTCAAACATTCCACCCATCACTGTTTTGTATAGTTATTGTGTTGCCCTAAGTAGGATGGGTATTGCCAAACATGGGTCATGTTCACACTGTGCCACTAGAGGCAAGCTGTATCCAGCAGATGAGCCAAAGTGCGAAACCGGTCCTGGGTTGCTTGTGTTCTGATTCAGGGGGACCTGGCTCGGCAGTTCGGACTGGACTGTCCCTACTGGATCAGGGTCAAGACTGACTTGCATATAGCTGGGTCCAGAATGAGGGGGCATGTTGTGCAGAATAACAATGGATTGGGATGCAGCCCAAGTGTTTACCAGCCGCTGAGATTAATTCAAGCACTGCATCCATCAGAGTTTTGTATTCTTATTGTATCTCCCTAAGTGGGATGGGTATGCTCAGACGTGGGTCTGTGCACACTGTGTTACTGGAGGCAAGCTGTACCCAACTGATGAGCCCGTAACTAGGTCAAAACCCATCCTGGGTTGTCTGTGTTCTGTTTCAGGGAGGACAGCTTGGCAGTTTGGGCTGGACAGTTCCTTTTGGAGTAGGGTCAAGACTGATTTGGATATAGCTGGGCCTAAACTGAGATGGCATGGTGCGCAGAATAACAGTGGATTGTTATGCGCCCGAGTGATTACCAGTGGTTGAAATTAATTCAATCATTCCACCCATCACTGTTTTGAATATTTATTGTGTTGCCATGGGTCATGTTCACACTGTGTCACTAGAGGCAAGCTGTATCCAGCAGATGAGCCATAATAAGTGTGAAACCGGTCCTGGGTTGCTTTTGTTCTGATTCAGCGGACATGGCTCGGCAGTTCGGACTGGACTGTTCCTACTGGATCAGGGTCAAGACTGATTTGGATATAGCTGGGCCTAAACTGAGATCGCATGGTGTGCAGAATAATAGTGGATTGGTGCGCGCCCGAGGAATAACCAGTGGCTGAAATTAATTTGCACATTCCATCTATCACTGTTTAGTATACTTATTATGCCACCCTAAGTGGGACGCGTATGCCAAGCTGTGGATCCCCTGAACACTGTGTCACTGGAGCCAAGCTGTATCCAGCTGATGAGCCCATAATTAGGGCGAAACTGTTCATCGGTTGCTTGAGTTGCGATTCAGAGAGGACCGGGCTTGGCAATTATGGCTGGACTGTTTCTAGAAGAGAAGGGTTGAGACTGATATGCACATAGCTGGGTCTAAACTGAAGGTAGTGTTATTTGAAGAGATAAGATTTGAATTACTTCTTGAATTGTTTGTGGTGTTCTGATGTCATAGGGACTGTTGTTCCAGAACCATGGGACATAGGTTGAGAAGGCTTGTTTTCTCCTTCTGGCACTGTTTAGTTTCTAATCTGGCAATATTGGAGTTCTCCTTTGACGGTGACTTCCTTTTCAACATAAGGAGAATAGCCGATGGAGAGGCAGGAGTAGTGTTCCCTGGTAACAGAGTTCATCTTGATATTGGAGAGGAGTAAACATTTCCCACGTATGGACAGTGATATGCTGTATTCACTTATAATAGGGGTTCCACACCAAGGACTCTGGGCCCTTCACCTCTGGACGCCACTCCCAGTTTGTCTTGTATCCTCAGCAGAAAAATATCAATAAACAAAGTCTGGCTCTGCTGAGATGTTCTGCTAACAAGCACATCTGTGCAAAAACAAGTGCCTAAAACAGGATAATTATTGTTTTTACTTCAGACTGTTGACTGTGACGATTCTTGTTGATGCTTTTCAACCTAGGTCGGCTTGCCAAGGTTGCGGACACAAAGTGCATACAGAAACATGGCAAATTGTTTAAAATATATCTTCAAAGTGTAGCTGGGTGTTTGCACTTGAATGAGGTTCCCACACCCTGGTATAAGGAACTGGGGTCTAGATGTACTAACAGTTGGTTTCTCTCCGAATAGCACTTAGAAAATTAGTATTCCTATTGTATGAAACTCTTCTGAGTTTCATTACCGATTTCTAGTGGGTTGAAAATAGTTCTCCCTCATGCATATTAATAAAGTAGGTCACAAATTGCGACCCATTAGGATTCACAGTCATCACATGGATGGTGGCCTGTTGAGGTCAACAGTCTGCAATGTCTGTGATTGATTTTAGTTAAAACAATTTCTTTTTTTTATACAGCCTGTTTTCCTTAAAGAAAAGGTCGAAACATTTAAAAGGAACAAATTAAACTTTGCAGTTTCATTTTTTAAGACTTGCTCTTAAAAAATATTTCTATTTACATTCTCAAAGGGGAAGGGGTCCCAAGGGGAACCCTTTCCCTTTACGAACGGACAACCACCAGTTTTAAACTGGTGGTAAAGTATTTCTGTTTTGCGACTGGAATGTGGTTGCAAAACAGTAATAAATACCATACTGATTTGGTATTTGGAAGGGACGTCCTGAACACACCCCTTCCAAATACCGATTCGCAAATGCAGAATGCGATTTGGTAACAAGTTGCTGATTCGCACTTTGCATTTTGTACATTTAAAAAACATTTTTCTAGTCGGAAAGGCCCAATTCTGCGAATCGGGCTGTTTGTGACCAGAAATATTCTTTGTACATCTGGCTCTAAGGGCCTTATTTAGAGTTTGGTGGATTGGATACTCTATCACAGAGGTGTTGAGTGTCCCATCCGCCTTATTGGAAGTGCATTATATTGTATGGCACTTGTAGTATGGAGGACGGTATATCTCTAACATTTTGACGGAGTATCCCATCTGCCTTCTCTAAATAAATCTTATGGGAGGAGAAGTGATTGTTAGTTTGGGTGGTTGCTCCCTTGAGACAACAGGAATTCTGACCGTCCGCATTGCAGGCTGCTCCACTATTCCTTCCTGTATGTCAGTGCTGCTGTTATGTGCCATTTAGTGTTTCTGAAGTGAGGTGACCATAAAATGTCCTATTTTCACTTCCGCGGTCTGCTCGTGGCCAGCACTCCGCTGAATGCAATATGCATGTTAATGTTTGGAGGGATCCTTCTTCAGTGGGCCAACTCTTCACTGCACGTTGAAATGCCTGGGACCTAGGTTTGTAATTACTCCAAGAGGGATAAGAGGGGAAGAAAATTGGAGCGATAATGGGAAGACAAGAGATATAGAGGGGAGCAGATAAAGAAAATGAAGAAATATGGGTAGTATGTAAAAGAGGAGTGTAAGAGATACAAGAAATGTTAGAAAGGTACAGGGGATGGATGGAGAGAAAGTGGTGGTTGTGTGAGATGTAGGTAAGAAGGGGAAGGGAAATGAAGGGACAGAAACGTGAGACTAAGAAGAGGAGAGAATTGTATGAGGGGAAGAAAAGTGAAGAGATACAAGGAAGAGTAGAGTGAGGATGAATTAAATAAAGTATTGAGATACAGAGGTGGAGAGAGAAGAGGGGAGAGTGAAGATAAACAATGAAAAATGTAGAGCTGCTAGAGGAAGAATTGCAAAAGTCTAATTACTTAGGTCCAGAAGGTTGCAGAATTACATGGGAGCCTGGGGATGTAGGAGGAGGGGAATAGAAGGCACATGGACGTCATCTAAGGATCGCCGGGAGTCGCAGCTGCTACCCCTAGCTTGCACCTTGCTATCCCTAGCATTGCTTTTGTGACCCCTGGCCACAGAGGTAGCCAAATCAGTGCCTGGAACACAGGGGCAACTCTTCCTAATGGACGCTGGTTGGAGCTCCACTTGCCAGGTGTCTGTAAAAAATGTTATCAAACAAATAGTAAATAATATTATTCACTATTAGTGTAGTAAAAATTGGAGTACAATAGCTGGAATGTGACCTTATCTGGAAGCTAAGGTGAATAAAAAAAATGCTGCTGAATGTATGCTGTATGCATGCTTGCGGGTGAAAGTGAGTTTATGTGTGCAAGAGGGTGTGAATGTGTTGGTATGTGTAAGCATGTGTTTGTGAGTCAAAGTAAAGGTCAATTGGAGAGCGATGTCACTTCCGCTAACCCCTGGCATTTTGGCCAATTGACGTTTATGAGAAGGCAGAGAAGAAAGGGGAGCAAAAAAGGACTAGATTGATGCAGGAGAAAAGAGAGCTAAATGACTATATGCAGTGCCGAATATAACCATCAGTGAAAAATCGAGATTGGGAGGGAAGTAGAGAGATACAAGGAGGAGGCTGGCGGAAAGTGAAAGGAGGAAAAGGAAGAGAGGGAGGGGCTGGAGATATTCAGGAAAAGATTCACAGGTGCGAGGGAGTGAAGACGTATAGGGGAGCAGGCGCATAGTTATGAATAGTGCCCCAGGTTGAAGTGGCTGTGGTGCATAGAGGTCTATCATTATTGCTTCTGTTTAATTTACCAAACCACTGGACTGGAGGCCCATTTTCGTGCATTATGACCCCAGGCGACCTTGCAAGGAGCTAGAAGTTTTTTTCACTAAGAGTCCCTTAACATCTTTTAGTTATTTTTCTACTGACCTAGACTTTACTTCCCTTTGCGTTGCTCCTTTATTATACAATGGCTTCTTGTTAGAAAAATCAAATATGGAATTCCCTTTCCTTTTCCTATAAGTGATCAGTGTTATTCTGCTTGTTTCGGCTATTAACCATGAAACATGACGTGATAAAAATCCGTAAGAGAGGTTACATATACGAATTTAAAACAATAAACCATTAAGAGCTTTAAAATATAAAGATCCCTATTTCGTAATGTATAGTATGTTGAATTTCCCTGCACATGCTGACCATCAGGTAGGGCTGCTGCATTATAATGACAAGTCCCAAGACACAGTTCTCTCTACGTTTATATTCAGCTGCAAAACAGAGTGCTCTGTGCACTCTCACAGAGCAGTGGGTCACCCTTAACTAGTGCAGGGGTTCCCTGATGCATTCTGAAGCCTCTTCCATGACCCAAACTCACTGCTGCCTTGTGGTGGAGTTCTCCCAACCCGGATTTGGGAGCAGGCTGTTCCAAACCCCATTGGGGGTAGAGGCGTGTCCCAGTGTAGAAATGCAGTCAGCCTCCTCTTCCAAAGTGTCAGTGGAATCCATCTTCTCCCTCTCTCAAAGGATGCAAAGAATAACAAAATGGAGGCCATCTCCTGGATTCCCTGGAGTCGCCTCCATGAAGATGTTGAGACAGCGTGAATTATTTGCGAGGCTGGATTTGGGAACCCTCACCTCCTGCACATATTAAGTGTCACTCTCAAAACTCCAGCCCTTCGATTTGCTGCTTGCAGCTACTATTTGCACCTCAGCGTGTGTGGCAGCTCACCACTCATGCACTGTCTCTGTTGTGCATGAGCTGGAGAGTAATAAAGGCTGTATTATGTATGAGAGACCCAGATACTCTCTGTCTCCAGCAAGAGTCTTTCACAGAAGGTTCATTTCCTTCCTTCAGACCAGCCACCGATCCCAGTGCTGCTGTTTCATAAAGGACAGTATTATGTTTGGATGGTATCTCCCCCAGACTCTCATGCAGTCTAAAAGACTGAATGGACATGAAGGCTTCTTGCTCAAGCCCAAATACCAAAGGTGAGCCAATTATATTTTTGGGGAAACCTTGTCTCCCATTGTAGAATCAACTGCAGGACATTGGGCAACAGGCCATCTCCACCTAATATCTAGCCACCCCATCCTTCTGGGGATGAGTTCCTAACGTAAGTTGCTGTAATTTCCAGCACTGGCATAACAGCAAATGTACCTCATGTTTCCAAGTACCATCCTTGAGAACCATCAAACCCGCTGTAATGCTGTGCACACTTTTATGCAATGTTCACCCCCCAATGTTATTTAGAATACACCATGTGCTACTGTTTTTAAATTCCCTCCCCCAGAAGACCTCCTGTAAAACTTGTTTTAAATTCTATACAGTTTTTTAGGTCGAACCTGGGCAATGCATGCGCTGCTCTGGGATACATGCTGTATTGAGATATGGAATAGAAGCTCCGCCCATTTCCCACACATCTTTTCAATTGACTCCTGTTACTGTCCTTTCGAAATTGTTGCTTTTAATTGATAAATAGGCTTAGTAGCCCCTCCTTGGTACTACCTTGTCTGCATTTGTAACATCCCACAAGGACTGGACTTTTTACTTGTGTTGTTACACCATCTGCTTTATCTAGTCAATGATCACTATTTTCTTTAATCATCTTCCGCTATTCCACCCACGACATGTTTTCCTACAAGGCAACATGCCGCCCGCTTTTATATTTTTAATAGTAATGGCTGTAGGTCCGCTTTAACTGCAGAGGGCGCACTTATTTATTTATTTAATTTGCAGCACGGTCTACTGTAACTATAGCGGACGTGCTTATTTATTTATTTATTTATGTAAGTTTCCAGCACAGCCCGCTTTAACTTTAGCGGCTGTGCTACAGAACCTTGGTTTATTTATTTTATTTTTTTGGGTGAAAGCACCCGTACAGCTTTTTCACTTTAATTTTGGCTGCACCCCTTTCTTTAGACGCTGCTCACTGTAACCTGCATAAGGCAAGCAGCATTTAAAAAAAGGAACACGACCACCATTTAATTGGCCTTGCATTTGTGAGTCTGAGCTATTGACATTATCAATAACAATGCCTTTTATATGTGCGTTGGGTTTAAAAACATAAATAAAAGGCATTGTCATTTACAGTGTCAATAGCTTAAACTCTCACAAATGTGAGACCTATTGCATTGAAAATGCTTGTTCACAAATGTTACTAGGCTTAAATGCTTTAAACCACATATGGCCTAATTTACAAGGCCATTGCTCCACCGGTGCAACACTTTATTTGACGCACCAACGGTGCAGTGTCCCTGCCCATATTTACAAGGCCACATGCATGAATTTTAATGGTCTTGTAAATATGGGCCCCTTGCACGCATTATTCTGCATGAAAGAGGCACTCCATGGATGTTGCTGTGGGTGTTCTCTTGAAGAATCCATAGAACCTGGCACATTCCCAGATTTACAAAGGTTTGTAAAGCTGAGAATGAACCATAATCCAAAGCCTCCCAGGGGATGCATTGTATTGTTGTTAATATGATACATTCCTGCTCTTTTAAAATGACAAAGGCTTGTCTCAGCAAAATGGCTTGCGATGCCGCTTTATTTTTTTGTAAATGAGGCCCATAATGTACCATCAAGTTACCCGAAATTCCTATGGGAGAACATTTAGTCCACTGTATAATTCTACCCAGTTCTGACCATTGCTTCATGCTCAATGTGCTTTATAATTCAGAACTGCCTAATAATTGTCCGCAATATATTCCTTGGAATAGAATATTTAAATTGAAAACTACCATGGAATGTATTGTGATATTTAAATCCTCACAGCAGTTTGCCATTTTTAACTCAATTTCTGAGATGAACCCTGTTCAACCAAACCCTATTTGTATTCTTGTCATTAATGGTAGACATGCCCACAAAACATACAATCCTGGCTACAGGCCTCAATTGAATCACGACAGTGGAGGGCTGCAGCCAATGGCCATGCTACTTACAGCAAGTAGTATGACAATTGCCTTCTTGAGACATGCAGGGAATTCAGATTTTCCACAGCAAGGGTTGGTACAAAATCATGATTTTGTTAAAGACAGAGAGGCTAATATTTTGCATTTCCTCAGCAACAAATTAGATTATAGAATTAGAATCAAAACCTTTACATTCCAAGCATACAGCCTTCTTCCATCTATTTTGCTGAAAATGTAATCCTTGTAAAAGATCCTCCTAAACAAGAAATCTAATTTCCGATTCTCCAACAGAATCACCACCCTTGAAACTTCTTCACTTGCGATTCTACGATGTTATGTTCAGACTTGTCCTGGAATATCAACAAAAGAAAATTATAAGGGAGGGAAGTTAAAGGGCGGGATATTATTAGCCTCCGTGTCTTTATTAAAATAATGATTATCTACCCACCTTTTCAGTGGAAAATCTGCATTTTATTGCAAGGCCCAGAGGCCAATATTATGCACGTTAAAAGCCTTACCATAACATTCAGAGGAGCACTCTCTACTGGTTTGAAATAAAATGTCTTACTATTCGATTCATTAGCTCAGTCAGCTGATGCAAGAACACTGTCCAAACTTCTTCCCACCAACACTTCTTTAGAGGCCATAGCGCCCCTTGATGAATGTACCCCAAAACATTTGACATCTATACCTGTTTTGTTCAAACCTCCTTAACCCACCTGGCTAAAGTAGGAATTGAAACTGGTTTAGGCGGATATCTAAATGAAATCAACAATTGTGACTACCCCGACTGCTTAAATCTCTTGTTCTAGTCTCATACTCCTTCAAACAACTCACCTCCTGATCTCACATCTTTGGATAAAAAATAGTCCTAGACATAGTCTTAGTCCTCTTCCACATATAAAAACACACACCTCTTGGCTGATAACATAACCGTATATCTATAACTTGTCGAAAAGAAACCAACACATCAATATGGCCAACTTAAATGACAAAATCTTCAGAGTCATACAACAACATGAATCTGCTGATTCAGCTTTACCTTGTACCACTACCTCATCACCAAACGCAGATGATAAGCCTTCAATCTCTGCAAAGCTTTGTAATGTGATGAAGAAGAAAGCAGAACCAACAACCTTGCCAACTGACACAGTGACACCCATTCAGAGGTCCTCACCATTCTTATCTCCCCGCAAAACCACCTCACTTTCTTCATCAGTAACTCCAACACACAATCCAAGGTCTTTATCAGAAATTGTAAAAATACTGTCTAGCGACTCGGAACAAGACACAACTTCTCTCTGTTTACCACAAAACCCAGATCATCTATCACACTCAATGCTGTTTCTTTCTGCTCCTGTGCCAATTCATTTGATACTGCTATGATCAAATGTTGGCCACACACAATAAATCACGCACCTCTCTACCTCAATCATGCTATCACAGGTCTCATCACAATGGTAAAACATCCTGGAGCCGTTGTTGAATGAAATGGGAGACACCTGAACCTCAATGCTATTGAAACTTCAAATATTCCCTGTGCTCCAAACAAATTGAAACTGTTATGGACGCAATCTTCAAATCTAGGCTTGTCAACGAATATTTTATCCTCAGGAAATTCCTCAACCTATCAATACCTTCCAACTTGAAAGGATTGTACCTTACCAAATCGTTCAATACCTGCAAATTGATTACCAGTCTTAAACCTTTGTCTTTCTTCTCTAACAAAAATATATTGCTTGCAAACCCTCCTAATATTCTCTGCTACCTTTCTTCAACAGCTCCTCTACCTCTGTAGTTACCAACTTCTCCTGTTCTTTTGTAAATCACTACATTGATGGCCATATTTGTTGCACTTGCAATCCCAAAAACTCTATATGATAACCCTGCAGGGAAACAACAGTTACAATGCAACTATTACAACGGACTACTTTTACAACGCAACTACTACAACGCAGGATCCTTTACAACGAATGCCTTTACAACGCATGACATTACATAGCAGATGCTATTACAACGCATGCCATTACAACGCAAGTATAGGTAAGTTTATCTTTTTTAAAACATGTATTTATTTTGAGTTTTGGGGTACAGGGGTATTTTTAGGGTTCTGGGCTAGGTTTGGGTTTTGGGGTATAGGGGTATTTTTAGGGTTCAGGGCTAGGTTTGGGTTTTGGGGTACAGGGGTATTTTTTTGTGTTCAGGGCTAGGTTTGGGTTTTGGGGTACAGGGGTATTTTTAGGGTGCAGGGCTAGGTTTGGGTTTTTGGGTACAGGGGTATTTTTAGGGTGCAGGGCTAGGTTTGGGTTTTGGGGTACAGGGGTATTTTTAGGGTTCAGGGCTAGGTTTGGGTTTTGGGGTACAGGGGTATTTTTAGGGTTCAGGGATAGGTTTGGGTTATGGGGTACAGGGGTATTTTTAGGGTTCAGGGCTAGGTTTGGGTTTTGGGGTACAGGGGTATTTTTAGGGTTCAGGGCTAGGTTTGGGTTATGGGGTACAGGGTATTTTTAGGGTTCAGGGCTAGGTTTGGGTTTTGGGGTACAGGGGTATTTTTAGGGTTCAGGGCTAGGTTTTGGTTATGGGGTACAGGGGTATTTTTAGGGTTCAGGGCTAGGTTTGGGTTTTGGGGTACATGGGTATTTTTAGGGTTCAGGGCTAGGTTTGGGTTTTGGGGTACAGGGGTATTTTTAGGGTTCAGGGCTAGGTTTGGGTTATGGGGTACAGGGTATTTTTAGGGTTCAGGGCTAGGTTTGGGTTTTGGGGTACAGGGGTATTTTTAGGGTTCAGGGCTAGGTTTTGGTTATGGGGTACAGGGGTATTTTTAGGGTTCAGGGCTAGGTTTGGGTTTTGGGGTACATGGGTATTTTTAGGGTTCAGGGCTAGGTTTGGGTTATGGGGTACAGGGGTATTTTTAGGGTTCAGGGCTAGGTTTGGGTTTTGGGGTCCAGGGTAGCTTTAGGGATTAGGGATAGGTTTGGGGTATTTTAAGGGTTCAGTTTTAAAAAAAACTACTTCAAATAAATTAAATGAATTAAATATTTATTACTTACAATTTTTAAAAAAATGATATACTTACCTGTACTTACGTTGTAATGGCATGCGTTGTAATAGCATCTGCTATGTAATGACATGCGCTGTAAAGGCATTCGTTGTAAAGGATCCTGCGTTGTAAAAATCGCGTTGTAATGGTATGCAATGTAACAGTATGCGTTTTAACGTCATACATCCAACCCTGCATAACCTCCAAAACCTATGGATCTCTTGTATCTCCTTCCAACGTGTATGAAACTGAGCAAGTCTGCCACCCAGTTTGTTATGGAAACATGAAGGGTCTCCTGCAAAACATACTTGATCATCCTCTAGCCCTCCTGTCTTTACTCGGTCCACATCGTGCAATCTGTCCTGACATCCTTTATGGCCCGTATCCAAGCCTTTCCTAGGATCCCAGCTGGACTTATTCAAGAACACTAACATTTTAGGATCCAGTTCTGGAGTATATGCCACCTTATTATTCAATACAGGCCTTGGATTGACCTTAGCTGTGTCTATACCTCTTTTGGCAAGTACATCCTAATCCAATGCTCAACATACTGTGCCACATGCCTTGCAGGGACCACTGTGGAGATAACAGATACTAAATAAGGTGAAGATCAAACATGTCTTCTCCAAAATGTTCCATTTTATTTTTGTTATCTTCAACCTCCTATTTTTCGCTCTTCTGTCACTTTGTTCACACCTCTTCCTGATCTGAAACATCCAGATCAGAAGAACAAATTAATTTGATATCACCACTACTTGAATGTCTCATCAAAAGCCTTGGTCTTCATAGCCTTCTTTCCCAAATCCAACTGATTTCATCATTTTTTCCTATCATCTGGTCAGTCATGTCCCATCAAATTATGGCTCTTATCAAGTGCATCCAAGTGTTTCCCTTTATGTGCCATCTTGCGCCCCTACTTAGACACTCCTGCTGTAACCTATGTTTCCTCAACAGACCAAAACCATTCCTCCTTTAATCCTTTGTTAGATTTTCCTATAGTTGGAAGTACATTTTCCACACAATCATCCAATCATTTTTCCCAATTCTGATGCTAAAGAAGAGAATGCCCGGTCAACACAAGCTTGAACCTTCTCATTTATGCTATGAATTTCCACAGAGTCTGCCATTTTAACCTAAATCTACCTTTTAATTAAATCTACTGCCATTTGAACCTCCTCAAACAATCAATATTCCCCCTCAATGTCTGACCGTGTACTGAGGAGTCAAAATCTCTCCCTGTACGTATAAAGGTCTTTCCTCTAAATTCTTTTTCAATTTCACTAAAACTGCAGCTGAAATACTGTACTAAGGTAACAGCTGTACCCAACTAAAAATAGCTGCCATACAGGGTGCTTTCGTACCCGGTAGGGCCACATCCCATAATTTACTTACATGATATTGTCCTGGAGATCAACGCAGCCAGGATTTTTTGGGATGCCACAAATGCATTCAATTCCCTGGAATGGGATTACATGTTTACAATATTGGGTAGAATGGGTCTCCCTCAGCCATTTTAGGCGTGGATAAAGATTGTATACACCCAGCCGGAGGCCATTGCACAGATCTATGGACTATATTCCACGCCAACTCCCATTATGCGAGGTACTCGGCAGGGTTGCTCTCCTCCCCGTTACCTTTTGCTCTAGCCAACGAGCCCCTTGCGGCCAAAATACATCAACACCATAGGGAATACGCTATACAATATCCCTCGCGACCGATATTACTATTATAGTATGCCAATGATATTACCCTTTATTTACGTGAAACACATATTAGCCTCAACCCGATCCTGCAAGAGTTTAAAAGATTTGGCTCCTTCTCTGGGATGGGGATCAACTGGAGTAAATCGCAGATCTTCCCGCTCACGCCAACCACGGCTCAGTTCACTCCAGAATTTCCACTGAGATGGTGTGAAATGGAAATAAAATATCTAGGCGTGATAATAACAAGAAACAAAGAGGAAACAGTTTGCGCAAACTGTGGCACCACCGTCAAAACATTTACTAACTGGGTGGCTCGATGGATCACGCTGCCACTTTCATTAGCTGGCAAAGTGGCATTGATAAAAATGGTCTTACTTCCCAAACTATTATATCTATTTATCAACACACCCTATAACCCGGGCCGCCCCTTCTTTGACACCCTCCGAACGTTACCCATCAGGTTAGCATGGGGTGGGAAACAACCCAGAGTGGGATGGCAGACCATGACGCAACCATTCTCCAGTGGGGGCTTTGAAGCACCAGACTTGGAACTATTTTTCCTCAGTGACCAAGCCCACTATGCGATATACTGGCTTCCCCCGCCACCCTTTATGCCACATCTGGCCATCGAGCAGGGATACATGGAGTCTACACCCACGACCTCCTTTCTGGGGACGCGTGTCCCTGGGGAAGGGATATCCCACCACACGGCAACCTGCACCAACCACGCATGGGAGCACATAGCCAGAATAGTGAGCAAGCCGATATTATACTTCCTGCTTGTGCCTCTCCCATACCTCCAATGCGCACCAGTCACCCACGAGGCTGTATGCCGTGAGATGCTCTGTAGGAGAAACCTGTCCATTTTGGGTGACCTTTACCGGGAAGGTGCATTTAAGGAGAGACAGGAGCTCCTGACTGGGGATAATCTCACTGCCCTGGCGGGGTTCCTATACCTTGCATGACAATGTCACCCGGTTCATGGTTACTGGCAGGAGCTGATCTCTGCACTGTCCAAGATGACCAGCTCTCCTCTACCTATGTCCCCTCTGCTGGCACTCTTGGGCTACATGGCTGAAATACAAAAAACATATAGAAAATTTGCACCAAGGGTTCTTTTGTTGGCTAAGCGGAGGGTGGCGTGCAGATGGGGCAGAGTGCGGACCCCCAAATTCAAGGAATGGCGAACTATCCACAAGGATGTACCTACACTATAGGAGGTCTGTGCTTATCTAACAAATGCCTGTCAATATGTTATTGTGACCTGCTGTAGATCTTATATTGTAACATGACACCTAGATGTATATATGCTCAATGTCCGTACTGTGCATTTATGTGCCACATTGATTTAAATTTTGCTTGTATGCAAGTTGGAAAACTTAATAAAAACAATTTATAAAAAAAATAAAAATAGCTGCTGTACGCATGCCCGATGCATTTCTGTACGGCAGCCTGAAACTGATAATATATCTTCTGCAGGCTCGTGCACAGAACGTGCAATGCCGCCATACCTCATGGACCACTCCTGAGCTTCGGAATGCTGCCACATACACGTCAGTCACGCAACTTTTTTAAAAGAAAACTCGCAACCCACCAACAATAGGTTTCCCTATACCCTAGCTAAAACAGCCGCCCGCCCAAGTGTAAATTCACATCTACAAGCTTAATCTGTGAACCATTTAACACAAAAATAAAAACTTTGATGTCGAATCCCAAATTTAACAACAATTATTAATGTAGCAAAAATGAAGTATTACCAACAGCTAAAACGAAGTATCCTCTACACAATTAAATTGATACTGAAAAAAAGCTAATGAAACTTGTCTTTATTCATCCAAAACCATCACAACTTATTTCAAACATTCACTTTACTCATCCTAACCTACCAAAACATACTGCAAACATCTAAAAAATACTCAGGCATAGTCCTCAACTGTGCTTGAGCAGCAACAAAGAAGGAAGATGGCTGTGTGTTTTGAGTATTGATGCATGTTTGGAAGTTAAGGTTTTGATTCTAATTCTGTATTCTTATTTGTTGCCTCTGTGTTTGAGAGCAATAAGGAGGATATGCATAATATTGGCCTCTGTGCCTAGCCATAAAATCACCACGCTGCTTGCAATGATGTGCATAGTGCCTGACTACAGCTCATCTTTGGTTGTGGACTAGCTTTGATGTTTTATGTGAAACTATGCAGTAGTATGCACAGTTTGACTCAATATTTAAAATGTTCTCCTAGGGACCACCCCACGAACCCCACTACACAAAGTCAGGCTGTCAGTCTTGCTCACTGCCCTCAGAGTATACCCTTTAGCTCACTCTCATTTGGAGGGAATTGACGTTTTTTATATAACACACCCTCCCAAAGTCAGCTTCCATTAGGTCACTATCTTAGCAAACCAGCGTCACCTGCCACAAAAGAGTGTTTACTCCATTCAGTATGAGATCGTTCTCTTAAACATCTACCATCACTCTCATTCGACAGCCAACTGGTTGCAGATATCTTTGGATTGGATATTTGTGCTGCTCTACTTTCAAAGTTCAGTAGCTGCCACTGCCTGAGTGATCTCCTTTTTCTGCCTCCCTCAGATGCTTTGAGTGCAAAATACATGTACTGTGACGTGGAAATGCCCTTGACTGACAGGAATGCCTTCATTTGGTGGTGGGGCAGACACCAAGTAAATGGGGGAACTTGCATCTTGGACTGTGTCAGTGTAGGTTCCCCCTGCACATTCTTTGTTACATATCAATCTCAATTACCCCTTTTGTGATAATTTTTCCACTAGGAATGCAAAAAGTAGATTTTTAATCCTGAAGTGGCACATTCGGCTCATATTACATAACAAGACCCTCTGCTCTTTATGCTCTGTCTGATTTGCATTGTTTTTATTAGTTTCTGTGTTGTCAGAGGTTGGTCTTTCCTACTTCACTTGGTAGGTGAGATGGAGTCCCCAAAGAAGTGGCAGCTCCTCCGATAAGGCGAAGGAGCGTAGCCCAACTACTCAAAAGGAAAAATAAAATTATAATATATAACATGCAACTATTATCATGTTATTGTCCCTATTGCATGCAGTCAGTGGCGGGTGGGGCTGACCAGAGCAGGGGAGGAGTAGTGTGCACTCTCCAAGTGCACATGAACTATTTGGCCGGCCCTCTTGGGCTGAAGAAAACGGTTCATGCACACTTTGAATGTTCCTAACAGGCTGCATTACACAGCCCGGTCAAGAACATGCACAAGCTCCCTGTTCCAGGCTGAGCGCCGATCCACGGAACACAGACCAATCACAACGCTGCTTTCCAGGATTGTAATTGGCCATGGGGAGTCTGTCTGCCGGGGTTCCTTTCTGCTGCCTGCTGGGACAAGCAGATGAAGAGGACGAGGACGAAGGACAGGGGAGAGGGGGCGGTCGGCCGTTAAAGGTAAGTCCTTTTTTTAATTATATTTTTCTCCCTACACCCCCGCCCACCACCCCTGTCTGGTAGCAGCCGCTACTGCCCCAAAGTGTGCTCTGCACTAAGGGGGTGACAGGCTCCGAGAGGGTAAAATGTACTGAAGTCAAGTGACAGCTAGTATAAGGAAATATGATGACTTCCATAGAGTTTGCACCTAGGCATTGCCTCACTGCCGTGTTCAGATGTGGACGGGTGTGCCCAACCTGGGGGCAGCAGAGGCCATCTTGCGGAAGAATAGCCAGGACAACTGGGCAGAGTTATAATAGGGAATCTGCAAGAAGATGCATACAATTTGCGCCTCACATTTTGTTGCATAAAAAGCTTTAAACAATTATGCAAACCAATCCAATAATCTTAACCATGCCTAAACACTCTTAGCTAACACTTGTAGCAGTAGAAGTAAAATTCAAACATGATACCTTTATCACCCTTCCTACTACGTGGTGAAAAGAGCCTGCAGGAGTGCTCCTGTACACACTTACTGAACGAGTCCCTGGAAAGTAAAAAAGATTACGGCCTGCTGGAGCACTTCATTTTTCTGTGTGATAGTTCAATACTCAAGGACCTTCGGATGATGGAAATATCGACACGGCAGGAGCGGATGGAATTAAATAATGGTAATTTCTCTACCATGATGGCCCTAGCATTCGAGTTGCTATCACTAGATGATACCAAGGTTGTTCAATCAGTGCTCTACAAAGATGGAAAAGCATGCAGTGACAGGACAGTTTGAAAATACACCAAGTCAATGGGTGAAGGTGAGGGAGAAGCTGGGGCTGGCTGGGTTCTTTGGCAGGTAGCTAAAGCAAATGGTCACAATCTTTAGGCTAAGAAAATGCCCTGATTTTGGGGTCTACTTCTTAAGATACAGAGGAAACCCGAAGCCCGATAAGACTGGGTTCATAACCTATCAAAGAACCTCGTTAGGAAAAATATTATATATATTTGTATAGGTGTTTTGTGGAGTGGTATGCGTCTAATTGCAGTTAATTCCGCGTGCTCCAGATCTTCTAGCAGCTCAATGAGATGTTAGAGCTTGATTTCAAAATGTGGAACCTTTTCCAAGGTTCTACAATTTTATTTTATTTTTGTTGCGAGGATCAGTTTTAAGGTTCAGTTGTAAGCCAGATCGAAGAGTTGTTTTCAGTTTCTTTCGGAAGTACCAGGGGCTCGTCTCTGCTATCAGATGTGGGTTCAAGGCGTTCTATAGTTTTGGGCAGAGGAGCAAATGGCTAAATCCTGAAACCTTTTCAATTTTTGTCTGTCTGTTACCTATCAAGTTGATTAAAGGGACCGTCAAACATAAAATACTATTGAGTACTTCTTTTAAGAGCAAATAAATACAAGTTAAAGAAAGGTATTTATTCACGAGACAGGGGCACAAGTAACTTCCCCAGTAAGCATTTCGGACAGTACATAGCACCTTCAACTCGAGTTTTCCTCTGGGAGGCAATGCAGGGATTTTCTTGCTTGCTTAATGTGATCGTGTCTGCTGAGGGTCTGGCTCTTTCCAGCTGCCTGATTTTGCAGTCTTTGAAGTCTAATAACAAGATACTTTGGGAGCCTGCTGTAGATGGCATTGCAGTAGTTGGTACATGCCATGGTGTTGGTACTGTGATTATATACCATCTGTCACTGGACATGGATCACTGCATTTTACTCCAACATCTTCATTCCACTCATATTTGTGAGCGGGTCATGGGTAGATGAGATGCTTTTTGTTTGCAGCTTTACCCTCACATAAATCGAAGAATTATTCTCCTCCATGTGTCTCGAAGGTGGGCAATCTTGACTTTTTAATTTAATCTTTGCTTACTTGCATGGTTGACAGTCCCCTGGTCTTTCAGTTTTGCCTGCTCCAGATATACAGATAATACTCATATCCAACGTATACCTTCAATGGGAAAACCGCTGCCACCTCGCTAGGAATGGATGGGTGTGTCAAAATGATCTCACAATAAATGAGGCAGAATCCAGAAGACACACTGTCTTCCAGATGCCAGTAGACAGGGTCAATGGCTTTCACTTATGGGCAATCATCTCCTCTTGGCAATCAGTTAGGAAACTTAGCTTCATATTTGATTCTATGTCAACTTAATTTGTGGCAGTAGATAGATACTGATTATAGGGTATTAGAATGCTGAAACATACTTTTCCTATACTTGGCCTTCTGTGACAGATCAGGTCGACTATAGGGACAGGCCGCATGGACAATACTATGGTGTACTCCTTTTAACAGCGACATAAATGTAACTTAAATAGCCCAGTTCAGAGCAGTGTAAAATATAAAAAGGCAGTATAGTCTCTGTGGGGATAGTAGCAGAAGGCACTCTGCAAAAGAAAGATAAGACTTTTTTTCGAGGTTTTAAAGGTTGTGTTCTTTGGACATTTTACCTTAGTTTTACATGGGATTTTGAGTGGCTTCAGCTTCTGGGGTAATCTTTCTCCCAGTCACAGTGTAGGGGTACTGAGAGGGGCAGATCATATGCAAACAATCTCAACTACCACCCTTGAACCATTGAAGTCACATCTGTCCATGGGATCGTGGTTGAAGGGAATCGAGCTCCTGGCTCCTGTGAACGAGTCCTTTTGTGTAGCTGACAGGCTCAGCTGAGCGCTGCTCGTATCTTGCAGGGGCCTTCGGCTCATCAGGACCTTTGCCTTCTTCAGGATCCTGATGCCTCTTCCTTTCAGTGGTGAAAGGGCTCTCCTCCTTTGTTGCAGGTGAGTTGGCATCTCTCTCGTTGACTGTTTTCTCCTCCTCATTCTGTCTTCGTGTCTTCTTGCTGGTCTACATGATAATAGGGAAAATATGCAGCATAGACTTTGCGGTCGTTTCTCCATATTGCTAGGGTCCTTTTCAGTCAATCTTCTCTGAGTCTGAGATGCCCTTGCCTACAATCTATATAGGTAAACATGTTTTACTGCAGTGAAGAGACTGCTAGATAACCCTACAAAACACAGACCAAGTTACACCAGGATCTGTCCCTTAGCACTTACTCGTTGTTCAAAGCGCTATGCATAGCCCACCCAGTGTACTGTCATATAGTCACCGAGTTTACTGTCATATAGTCACCGAGTTTATAATTCAGGTTGTATTGCTCTATACACCAAACCAAACTATGCAAACCATGGCTGCCCACATGCTCAGGGCCTCTCTTTTCTAAAGAACTCTGACAGGCTGATATGCCTTCACCAGGCACGGCTCCATGATCATGTCGACCTACTTGAGAAATGTCCAGGACCGTCTATGATTCAGGAAGGCTTTCAAAGCCCAGTGATCCCAAAATTGAGACTCCGATTCTCATAGAAGCCCTAACTGAACCATAGCACTAAGACGCTGCAAGGACATTGATTCACCAAAAGTCATGGATAGAATAAGTGACATCATGCAGCCTTTGGTCCCTGAAGACAATCCACTGTTAACCCCTTGTCCAACTGTTAGCCCCACAATAGCTTTCTACCTGCTGCCGATGGGCTATGGAAAGGGCAAAGAAGCCTGTGAAAGTAAGTTACTTTCTATGCCTTTCTTTGTCTTTCTGTTCTCTAAAAATGGGGCACGGTCACCAAGGGCAGTACTGGGGTACTAAAGAGCAATATAGGGGTGGTTACTTCAACCAGGCCCACCCCTAACTGATGTCCATACAAGCTGTCAAATTTGCAAATACTTTCTTTACAAGAAACAAAAATATAGCATGACAAAATGTAATGTGTTTTAAATAGTGTTCATTCGCCAATGACTTGGCCATCTCGCGCTTTCACGACTTGGCCATCTCGCGCTTTCACTTTCACTTCCACTTCCAGAAGCTGTGTTATTCTGAGGAAAATTAAATTTTTGGTCATGTTATGTTCCCTAGCGCGTACCCCACCGACTCCATGTACCAGCTTAAAGTGCATGTAACTTCCCTCCTGTGCCAGCTATGAAGACGCAAATACATTTGCGTCCACCGTTAACATGTCCTCTTTCAGATCCACCCTGAATGGATTATGTAGTCCGTTCCTAAGTATGCTATGCCACCGTCTCTTTGTAGTACACTTTTCAGAGTAGGCCCTGAATTTCTGCCATCGAGCCTCTTTTGTGGCTCCTGACTCTGGCAGCCTCTGCCCAGGCTACCTCTGTACCCGTGAACTCTGACTTACTTTCAGCGCGGCCCCTCGCGCTCAGCTCAAGCCTGCTTTCTGCCAAGACTGACTATAACCTTCGAGTTATCTGTTCCGCTCCTCGAGAATGCATTCCTGCCTACTAGATCCTGTAAACATCCTCTCCAGCTGCAGAGCCAAAGGGCCGACCTGTCTCAATGCAAGTAATTCATAGCCTCTGTTGCCATGCTTCCATGGAAGGCCCCATGCCCCACGCTTCACATGTAGACACTTAGGCGCTTATACACGCATCCACAGTTAGCATAGAATAGCTTCTGCCCTAGAGACCTTTCCGCCCAGATAGTATAGTTCCTAAACATCAGATATCAGATATGATAGAAGTACAAGTTGATCTGACATGCCAGACTTCTGTCTCTTTCCGTCAGTGTAAATGTCAAGTCCCCTGCACCCCGTCAATCACACGTCATGCAGCTGCGCGCGCATCCAAGCTTCCGATTTCTGCTGACACTGCAACAATTCTGTTAGCACCACCCCTTGGTGCCACCCACTTGCGTCACCTATCAGTGACGTTTCTAGCACACACCTCTGATTCACGCCTAGTTTACGCCTCTTGATCACGTACTAGTAACACGTGTATACTGTTATCTTGTCTTCTCTCAGCTGTTACGCCTCTTACATTGATTCTTATGGTATAAATCAAGTATATAAGCTATGTATTGTCAATAAACGAGAGCGCTCTATCCCTTCTGACACCCCTGTGGTGGTCAGAACATGATATCCTGATCAGACCATTCCTTTATGAGGAATAAAACCCTTAGAAACTCTAACACCACGGACTCTGTCTTTTTTCATTCTGATTGAGTTATTATTGATTAAGTACTTATCTGCATAGAAATTAAGAGAGTAAATTAATTATTTACGTCATTTTGGCGCCCGAATAGGGACCCCTCCCCCACCTCACGCGCCGGTTGGTGCGTTGCAAGCTATGTCCCCTGCCATCAGTTAGAAGGAACCTACGCGTACTGGCAGGATTTCCTGCATCTCCCTCTGACCCACGGAGGTGACGAAGACTGCGATCAGTGCCCAGACGAGGCGGTGAGGAGTGCGGAGGATCCCGACCAGAGCCTAGCCGAAAGAAGCAAGGTCCGAGGTGTTAAGAGGCCCACCAGGTTTCCGAAGTTTTCCGAAGTTTTCCGAAGTATTCCGAAGTACCGAGTCGAGTCCAGTCGAAGTTTTCCGAGGCCTTCTGTTTCCGTGCTTCCCGGTGAGTACCATTGCCGGGTTGTATCTAGACGGGTTTGGGTACGCAAGTCCGGTCTGCACTGTTTTTAGGCAGTGTATCTGTACTGTTTAGCAGTATATCTAGTATTCCGAATTTCTGCACTGTTACACCAGTGTATCTGTACTGTTGAGCAGTACATCCAGTATAGGGGGGTAGTCATCTATGTCTTCAATGTTCTTATGTGATTAATGTTGTGGTATGAATGTGACTGTTTAAATGTGTATTATTGTGTTCCTCGTATAACCTAGCTGTCAAGAGTACTCAGGTATAAGGATTAAACATTCAGTAATAAGTAAGCAAAATGCCGTTTTTCAACAAGTTAAAGCAGATAGGAACTAGGAAAGGGATACTGGAGGAAGAAATTCCTATTCCCCCTAGGGACACTCCAGGCAATTTTATGTACAACAAGCATGGCATAGATGCCATATTATATCTAGATTTATGGGCCGATTACACCAAACACCTAGACGAAAGACACAGATGGCCTGTTACCGGAACATGGGATGCCGAGTGCATCATGAGGGTAGAAGAAGCATTATGGAAAAAGAAAGCTAGACAATCTCAGAAGGACGCCATAGAATTTTGGCGTAAGGAATCACGTAAGCGTGCTGACAAAGCACTCCGTAGAGAAGACAGACTTAAAGAATCAGAGAAAGACCAAGAAAACGAATTAGTTACTGAAGGGATCCGAGTAAAAACAGAACAAATAGACCGTGCCCGAAATAACCTTGTAAACGGTATGTATCTTGCAGCAGATGGCACATCTGAAGCCCTATCAGAAATACCGAAAAACTTACCGACACCATTAGTTCCAACTAAAGTAATGCATAAAACTACTAAAGACATATTCCTAAATTCATATTTAGAGGATGTAGCACCAGCTTACACCAATCTGCCTGTTCGTGCCCTGCCTACTGACAGGGATGGGGGTGGCATTACGCCCCCAGATCATGTTCCGCCGGTACCGCGACAGACCTCCCCTGTTCCGCCAGCTCCGCCACTTCCCGCACTCAAGACTGACCTACCGAAACAAGTCCTACCTGATCTTACTAAACGACAAATTCAAGTTCAGATACAGACTCCGCGGAGAGATAATGCCCAAGCATCCGCCTCAGGAGGTGCGACTGCGGGTCCTCAGACCCCGCCACCAACACACAGATTCCATTTAAGGGACACGCAGAATCCTTTCCAGTCTCCCCACTCGGCGCGTCTTGACGCATTCAAAGAAAAGATGTCAGTTTGCAGATATGATCCAGTACCCGGAAGAAACGATCTAATGATATTAGCATCCCTACGGTTAAGATCTGCCACTGATAGCTTGCTATGCTATGTAGGAATGAAGGAACGTCTCGACAGACTATATGAGTTTATACAGACAGGGAAAGACCCTGACAGTGTCAAAGATGCCATGCATAAACAGAAAGTTGACATTCAAGCACAGATATTACGATTTTTCATAAATTGTGTAATAAGAGAACGAGACAGGCCCGAGACAGATCAAAGTGAATTAGACGCATTAAACAAGTGGGGTCAAAATATAGCCGATGGAAAACATGATAAGGGGACTTGCATAGCCAGTATGTCCCAGAAAATTAGAAAGGCAGTATTAACTGCACACCAGGAAGGGAATGATAAAGCTTCCTCCGAGGAGGAAGAAGAACATGAAGCACCAGGAAGGTCTACAGATACTATAGCGTATGTAGGTAAGGGAAACTACCTTAGGAAAGGTATTCGTCCGGAAAGCAAGAGAGTTCTTTTCTCTGCTTTAACAAACCCGAATTCTTCTGAACATCAGTTCCAGGAAACTGATAAAAGGCTTCGAGACCGAGTGGGGTACCATGTACTCAATTCTATGGATGAACAGGAACTAGCCCGGTCAGCCGTGTTATGGGCCGAAAACCCAGACATATATAATGATGATACGTTAGTGCAGACATTCTTGAACCTTTCCCCAGAAGAGCAGAAAATAGCGGGTGTATACATGATTCAGCACCTCCTCATCAAGTTCAGAAACCATCATTCTGATCCAGGTCCCTTACACGAAACATTAGAAGCACTACTCATGGATAGATGGAGAGGTTTCAGTACCAAGTTAATACAAATAATTCTAGAACAACGACGTAAGTATAACACCTTCATAAGCTCTGAATATGTTCCCCCGCCGCCTCCAGAGAGGAAAACGTATTACATGCAATGCGGTAGTGGCATTGAAAGTCAGAATCCCTTACGAGAAGTACACCCAGTTATGGGTACGGATAACGTCCTGAAACGTGTGTATGTTCACACACCACTGACTAAGTTAGAACTGTTAGAAATGAAGAAATTAGTTCCGTGTCATGATAAAGACCCTGCAGGTTTTCACAGAGAGCTCAAAGACATGTTACTGATGGGAGATTACACGTATGATGATATTATGAAAATGTTAAAAGTACTGTTGCCCACGGGCATTTACGAGAAATTAAAGGAAAAAGATTGGGAGGTGGGAGAGTCTAAGATAGCATGGGCAGAAATAGAAGACGAAGAAAGTAAACGGATCCCAGGGTTAGGCCTTGGGGATAGGACTAAAGCATTACCAGGTTTGATAGTACAGGTTTTGCCAAGATTATTGACAACTAGAAAGGAAGATTGGGACGCAATCTCGTCCTGTAAACAGAAACAAGATGAAGATACTAGTGACTTCTATTCCAGATTCGAGAAATGTTTCATTATAAATAGTGGCCTACAACCTAGTAGCGAGTCATATCCACACCTTTTTGTATCAAAATTAGTCGAGAATTCCCTACCATTAGTCAAAAATAGAGTGTACAAAGTTGAAAGTACTTGGCAGGCAAATACGCCATCCCAGATGTTACAAATGTTACAATATCACCAGAACAGAATTAGGGAAGAACAAGATCAGGAACAGAAACGTATGAAAGACACGAAAATGAAAATGTTAGTAGCTCAGACGGTCCCAGCCGACGGTCAAAGAAAAGGTGGGGCCCAGACCAATCATTCTGCAGCTCCCGTTAAAGGGACATGTAATTACTGCAAGCAGCCAGGTCATTACGTACATGAATGTCCAGTCCTGAAACACAACATCGCGACAGGTAAAACTAAAGAAAGACCGCATCCGCCTAGACATGAACATGGTCATCAACAGACCTCACAGAACGAACAGCCAATGCAGAATACACAGCCTATGCATGCTCCACCCCACCCAGCACAGACAGTAGCAGTACCGCAGCCACAGCCCATTGCCGCGACTCAGCAAGTCTCACAACAGATGTACCAGTATGCCCAATCTGCATATCCAGATTACCCCCGATACACATGAAACAGCCTAGAGAGGGAAAGTGATTTGCCTCTTATTGAAATTCCTGTAGATCAAGAAGGTCCTTATGTACATAGTCACGTATTGGGAAAAGACAGAAAGTTTTTAATTGACACAGGGGCAAGTCGCACTACAATCAGTCACAATGAAGTCCCAGGGGCACCCCTCTCAGGCTCACAGAATGTTTCCCTTGGTTTTTCAGGACAGCCTATTGTAAACGAAGTATCAGAACCAGTACCATTAGCTGTGGGTCCATTATCCCGAGTTACAGATTTGTTACTTACGAAATCATGTCCAGAAAATCTGTTAGGAATTAAAACACTGAAGGCTCTAGGAGCTATAATATGCTGTTCCCCGGAGGGAGTCAGACTCTTTCTACGGGATTTCAAGGGTCATTATGTTTTACGTGATTTTGATGTCAGATTGAAAAATGTACCAGATCACTTATGGGCAAAAGGCCCAGCTGATGTAGGTTGTATGCATATCACTCCATATCGTGTTACACTCAAGACAGGAGTTGCTCTACCCAGAATCAGACAATACAAGTTACCACCCGATGCTGTAGTGGCTTTACTGAAAATCATTGAAGAGCTTATTGCCCAGGGGGTGGTCGTAGAGACCGACTCCAATATCTGTAATTCACCCATCATTCCAATTCTTAAACGTACAGACCGCAATGCACCGCCAGTATATCGGCTGGTGATTGATCTTCGAGAGCTGAACAAATGTATTGTACCACAGTATCCTGTGGTCCCCGATATCTCTTCCCTATTGACTGCTATTGATTCAGAAGCAACGTTCTTTACTGTAATAGATCTCAAGAACGCTTTCTTCAGTGTACCTATTGATCCGGAGAGCCAATATCTCTTCGGATTCAGTTTAAATGGACGAAGTTTCAAATTTTCCCGCGCACCTCAAGGATTTACAGAAAGCCCCAGCATCTATAGTCAAGCACTGAAAAGACAACTAGATTGTATTCAAATGCCAGTTAACACCGCTTTACTGCAATACGTCGATGATCTACTGATCACCGCACGAAGTGAGCCCGAATGTGAACAAGCATCACTGACAGTTTTGCATTTCCTGGCCGACAAGGGACACAAGGTGTCTCCTTCGAAGCTACAATTCTGTGTTCAGCAAGTTGTGTACTTGGGTCACTTGCTGTCCAAAGTGGGGAGACAGCTCACTCCCGATCGCATTCAGTTAATTGTAAATATGCCACGACCACAGACACAAAAGGAAGTGCGGGCCTTCATAGGCCTCACCTCGTACTGCAGACAATGGATTCCTCAATATGCATTTCTAGCTAAACCACTCATCCAGTTAACGACGCAGGAGGTAGCAACTTCCATTGTCCTCCCTTGGACTCAGGAACACACACAAGCCTTTGAGGAATTAAAGAAAGCTTTATGCCAAGCACCAGTTTTAGCGACACCATGTTACAGCAAACCGTTTACACTTTTTGTTACAGAACGTGACGGTACAGCATTGTCTGTCCTCACTCAGGATCAAGCAGGTTCACATAAGCCTTGCGCTTATTTTTCAAGTACATTGGATTCCGTGGCCCAGGCACTCCCTGCGTGCTTAAAGTCAGTAGCAGCAACAGCGTTAGCAATCAGACAAAGCGATTCAATTGTTCTAGGTCACCAGTTAACAGTACAAGTTCCACATTCTGTAGAGGTTCTGTTAAACAGAACCCAGACTCAACACTTGACTATAGCACGACTGACAGGTTACGAGTTGACATTATTCCAGCCACACATAGAAATCAGACGCTGCAGTATCCTGAACCCAGCAACACTGTTACCTACAGTTATGACAGATCCAGCTCCGCATGATTGTATAGAGATCATTAATGCAGTAACAAAGCCCCGACGAGATTTAACCGATGTTCCATTGACAAACCCAGATCTGACACTTTATGTAGATGGTTCATGTATGAGAACAAGTACAGGAGAGTTAGTGGCCGCATATGCAGTGACCACTGAAACTGAAGTTAAAGAAACACATCGTATTGATACACTGTCTGCTCAAGCGGCAGAGCTCGTCGCTCTGACCCGAGCCTGTATTCTAGCCAAGAACAGAAATGTCAACATATACACAGATTCCCGTTATGCGTTCGGAGTCGTACACGACTTCGGCATGCTGTGGCAAGAACGAGGTTTTCTGACCTCTCATGGTGCCAAGATCCAACATGGTCCTCTCATTCAAGCACTGTTAGAAGCAATACATCTGCCTTCAGCCATATCCGTCATGAAGTGTAAAGCACATACTAAAGTCACAGATTCTGTTTCCCAGGGTAACGACCTGGCAGATCAGACAGCAAAACATACAGCATTGACTCACACTCAGACAACTGATACGACAAAGACAACAGATCCGACAAACTATATGACAGTCAGGGATCCCACACTAGATGTTATTGACATTCAGACACATGCTACTCCAGAAGAAATAAAGAAATGGATTGAACTAGGAGGGATCCAGACAGATCAAGGTTGGATGACGAAGGGAAAATCTACATGGTTTCTCCCTGACTCTATGGTTCAAGTCATGATAAATACAGCACATAGTCCTGCACATCTAGGAGAGAAAGCAATGCTAGACAGTTTGCAAAATCTCTGGAACAATAAACACTTACGAGCAGCCGCAAAACAGAAAGTGCGTACTTGCATGATCTGTTGTCAGTTCAATCCAGGTAAAAGCGTCCCTGTAGAGCAAGGTGGATTTCATCCTCCCGATCACCCTTTTGAAGTCCTCCAGATGGATTATATCCAGATGGACCGTTGTCGAGGATTTAAATATGTTCTCGTAGTTGTCTGTGCTCTGTCCCGCTGGACCGAAGCATACCCAGTCCCAGATTACACTGCTCCGACCACTGCCAAGCAGTTGGTTCGTGAATTCTTCCCACGATACGGCCTGCCTCGTGTCGTGTACTCAGATAACGGTCAGCCATTCTCATCTGCATTAATGAAAGAAGTTTCCTTATTACTGGGATACCAGTGGAAGTTCCATTGTGTCCGACATCCAGAAGCCGCAGGCCTTGTTGAGAGGCATAACCAGACACTAAAGATCCGCCTTGCCAAAATATGTCAGGAGAAAGGGGTCGACTGGATAGTCGCCCTGCCAGTGGCACTATTCTATATGAGAATGGTTGCCCATTCGAGATCAGGGCTATCTCCGTACGAGGTGGTCTTTGGAAGACCACCGAATATGTGGGGGACGCCCATTCCAAAAAAAAGATTACTGATGTTGATTCTAACATGTTGACAGATTACCTTGCCTCCTTGATGTCTGCACTCCAATCATGTCGTTCACAGGTTGCCGCAGCCTTCCCTACAACACTGATGTAAAGCCACACGACGTCCGTCCTGGTGATACTGTACTCGTCCGAAATTTTGACAGGAAAAGTCCGCTGGAGCCCCGCTGGAAGTCTCCGAAGACCGTTCTTCTAACAACAAGGACGGCAGTGAAAATCGAGGGAAGAAAGGGGTGGGTCCATACGAGTCATATAAAAAAAATTTCCGGACTGAAACCTGAGCAAGACTCGTCCACCCCCACCAAAGACTGTGTCAAACAGAAAGACTTTACAGAATCTGAACGAGAAAAGACTCCTCAAGAAAATTATCGCATGAAATTACGATCTAGCAAGTCAGACAGTTTAATTGTTTAAGTCCTCCCCTAGGTGAATCGGTTAAATAGTTTCTGACATGTATCCCCTAGATCGAGATAGAGATAGAGAGAGAGAAGCAAAGAAACGTACATATTGTAAATCACTTCGTAGTCACTGCATAGTGACACTAATAATCATGTTTATTCTCAGTGTTTTAATTATCATTACTAGCATCCTATTGCCTATCTATTACCCTATTTTCAAGCGTGAACAATCTGCTTACAATGTATCTGCTGAACACACTTTTAGTGAGTTACCTCCTCACGAGCTTTCCTACAGACTTGCGCTGCGCAACAACACATTCATTAGTATGTTACATCATTCTCATCAAACTAACAATGCTACAAATTGCTGGATATGTGGCCGACTCCCTCCCTACCAGAATTACAAGGGAGCTCTGCCTCTCTTTCCATATCCGTTCACTCACAATGGCTCCTGCGGAGCATGGTTTAAAATAATTAATTCTTTAGATCCCGACATTGCTGTTTTCAATGGGGGCTGGGTTTGGGGAAATCTGAACTTGGTCCTGCTAGACGTCTGTTACCCAGATAAGGAGGGACTCCCCACCAGAATAGGAACTGATCTAGAAAATGAAGTATATGGATTAGGTAATTATACAATTAGCCTTATGATTCTCACTGTCGAATCCGAAGCCACACCAGTTCTACCCGTTATGTCAGTACTGCCAGTCACTGGTGAATTATGTATCAAGAAAAAAGGTTCAGTACACTTAGGTCATAGTAAATGCACTACCGTGGTCGAATTCAGTGATCATGGAAAATCGTCTTTTAAAGCTATCAGTCACTCATACTTTGTTTGTGGTCATACCGCATACATTCGTCTACCTCCAGATTGGGATGGTACCTGTTACATTGCATTCCTTCTGCCACCTGTTTTTCTAGCTCCTCCTGATTACCATAGAAATACCAATCTAGTAAAGAATAGACCCAGAAGAGACATCCCACTTGTCGACTACACAGAAACGGCATGGGAACAGTACACCGATTTTAATAAAGGATTCCTTTTCTTTTTAGGACCTGTCCAGAATAGTAAATTAATACGCAGATTAACTAGAACACTTGAAGCAGTAGTGAATGAAACTGCCTCCGCCTTAGGTAACTTAACAGAAGAGCAGTCCGCCATGCGGGTTGTTGTCCTTCAGAACCGTCTTGTAATTGACGTCATCTTGGCAGATAGAGGTGGAGCCTGTAAGGTCATCGGGTCAAGTTGCTGTGTTTTCATTCCACAAAACGCACCATCTGTATATCAAGCTATCACCCGTCTTCATAAAATTGCAAATCAGATACATCAGAATCCAGGCACCTGGACTTGGTCCGGTTGGTTCTGGACAACGTTAACAGCTTGGGGATGGAAGATCCTATCCTTCCTAGGCATTGGCCTAGTCCTAGTATTCAGTTGCTGCCTGTGCCTACAGTGTGGGCCAGCGATTTGTGGACTGTGTGCCACTTCTTGTATTGAACACTCCAGTTTTCTCTCAAACCGTAACCGAAAGAAAGAAGAACAAATGATGTTACAAGAACAGACTGATCGATTCATGAGGATCGATATTTCATGAAGGGTCCGTAGGGAACAAGGAGGGAATGAGGAAAATTAAATTTTTGGTCATGTTATGTTCCCTAGCGCGTACCCCACCGACTCCATGTACCAGCTTAAAGTGCATGTAACTTCCCTCCTGTGCCAGCTATGAAGACGCAAATACATTTGCGTCCACCGTTAACATGTCCTCTTTCAGATCCACCCTGAATGGATTATGTAGTCCGTTCCTAAGTATGCTATGCCACCGTCTCTTTGTAGTACACTTTTCAGAGTAGGCCCTGAATTTCTGCCATCGAGCCTCTTTTGTGGCTCCTGACTCTGGCAGCCTCTGCCCAGGCTACCTCTGTACCCGTGAACTCTGACTTACTTTCAGCGCGGCCCCTCGCGCTCAGCTCAAGCCTGCTTTCTGCCAAGACTGACTATAACCTTCGAGTTATCTGTTCCGCTCCTCGAGAATGCATTCCTGCCTACTAGATCCTGTAAACATCCTCTCCAGCTGCAGAGCCAAAGGGCCGACCTGTCTCAATGCAAGTAATTCATAGCCTCTGTTGCCATGCTTCCATGGAAGGCCCCATGCCCCACGCTTCACATGTAGACACTTAGGCGCTTATACACGCATCCACAGTTAGCATAGAATAGCTTCTGCCCTAGAGACCTTTCCGCCCAGATAGTATAGTTCCTAAACATCAGATATCAGATATGATAGAAGTACAAGTTGATCTGACATGCCAGACTTCTGTCTCTTTCCGTCAGTGTAAATGTCAAGTCCCCTGCACCCCGTCAATCACACGTCATGCAGCTGCGCGCGCATCCAAGCTTCCGATTTCTGCTGACACTGCAACAATTCTGTTAGCACCACCCCTTGGTGCCACCCACTTGCGTCACCTATCAGTGACGTTTCTAGCACACACCTCTGATTCACGCCTAGTTTACGCCTCTTGATCACGTACTAGTAACACGTGTATACTGTTATCTTGTCTTCTCTCAGCTGTTACGCCTCTTACATTGATTCTTATGGTATAAATCAAGTATATAAGCTATGTATTGTCAATAAACGAGAGCGCTCTATCCCTTCTGACACCCCTGTGGTGGTCAGAACATGATATCCTGATCAGACCATTCCTTTATGAGGAATAAAACCCTTAGAAACTCTAACACCACGGACTCTGTCTTTTTTCATTCTGATTGAGTTATTATTGATTAAGTACTTATCTGCATAGAAATTAAGAGAGTAAATTAATTATTTACGTCAATTCTGCTTGGGACTTGGAACTCTACGACCTCAATGGGGTACTACTGTACTTTCGTTGGCACTCTGGGAGTCTTTGTGTGTGTGGGTAGATGGGTGGATTGTATTCAGCTGATGACATTGCTGAGAGAGGGCGTCGCGTCTGCCAGGGTGCAGTGTCGGTTGTCAGTCCCCCATCTTAAGTTGTCAGTGAGTTTCACATTTTACAAGATAAATATATAAATAAGTACAGCGCCACCAAAAGGCACCTTTTGTGTCAATTAAGGTATCTTACAACTTTTCAAATAAACTGCACTTAAAGGAAGCTCTCATTTGTATTAAACGTCCATCATTTATTTGCTCTTGCAATTGTTGTAAGTGAGTCATGAGGGTAGCAGGAGAAAACAGATCCTGTTGTGAGATAGTCCAAAAGTGCCAGGCGGTTGTGGTTCAGACTAATTAATGCCAGGGTCAGACGAGTTAAGCGCTAAATAGTGCATTTTGTTAAACGCATTTCTGTAACTCTGAGTTAAGTAAAAAAAACCAACTCCTTTGAAAGTAAAATGGTACTGGCGGGATGAACTGTCTTGTTATAAACGAAATGCCAGGGAAACTGGGGGGTAATGTATGTATGCAAGCCTGTAAGAAGACGCATAATCTGACACAGCATGAAACACCTGTCAGGACAAGGGTGGGTCCGCCAAATACGTGATGATATGTGGGACCTGTCTTTAACTCATGCAAGTCTGTGCACGTGTGAAAAAACACAGCATTTTGTGTATGTGAGGGCAACAGGACAGGCTCTTAGAAAAGGAATTAACATTAATCACCTATGCTTTGGAAACAACGACTGCGACAGACTAGGGAGCTAGGGCAAACACGTAAGTGAAAGCAAGCAACTCTGGGAGACCAGGGCCTACACATACCAGGAACAAAATGACTCCCCCAAATACAACATTTCTCTTTCACAACAGAGACAGGTAAAAAAAAGACAGCGAAGAGACCACTTCTATGCCACAGACATACCAGTGAAAGAGCACTTCTCTGACAAAGACACAGAGAATGCTTGATTCTCTGTCACCCATACAGACCTATGAGAAAGAAACCACTAGTTGGTCAGAGACCCAACAGGTGTATTTAGCCACCAAGGCTCCTGTAGGAGTCGTGACGTCAGCACGCAACAACGATAAATTAATGGGGATGAACAACTCGTGGCTCAGTACCGGCCCTTGAAGGCTTATTAAGCATGTGTTATTTCATGCGGCTGACCGCGGGAGGTCCTATGGTGTGTCTAGCCCAAGATGGGGGTTGGTGTTGCCCCAATTGCCTCCTGAGCACACTGGTGACGAAGGAGGAGCGACACTGGTATAATGCCGGTGGCGGCAGGGCCCAGCGTCAGCTTGCGCACACAACAAATAAGCACTCACACTCCGTTACTTGGTGCGGGCCAAGACTTCAAGCAGTCATGCGCACCTTTATTTATTACCTTCGGGCGCGCCCGCCCTCAGGCATTTACAGGGTGCAACCTTGTATATTGTGAGGGATGGTGGCTCCCTCACTACATCACTCCTTTTCTTTAGCTGCTTACGGTCTCTTTGTTTCAAGACTCTAACTTGGCAGGCAGCACATAAAGTCCCTGAAGCTTTGGCTGGGGCCAGGGTTTGGCCGAAGACCATATCTCTGGCTCCGGGTGTTGGTACAAGGCCCTGCCCTGGTGGGACTACCTGTGAGGGATGTGTCTCCTTTGGTGAAACGGGGCAGCACCTCCGCTAAAGTGTCTTCCTCCATCCTCACGGTCAAGCGGTGGTCCCTACCAGCCTTGGGTGCCGGGGAGGGGCTTGCAACATTCTCCTCTACCGCACATCGGTCGGTATTTCTTCTCCAATTTGGCAGCGGCCCCTCTACCTTCTACCTCTACCAAGAGACGTTCCTGGTTATGTAGCGCACGCACATTTGGGCGGAGACCATGGTCCCCCGCATGTCGATGACTTCCCAGACCTCAGGCTTGTAGGCCGTTCGAAACTTCCACCTCGAGGGCCGGCCTTTGACAACAACGTGGTCACCTACACACATCGAGGACGGTCGGGCTCTCCGTGCCACACTCGCCTTTTGGTTGGTGGCATGCCTCCTTGCTTGAGCAGCCTCGCCGTCCATGCAGCTCGGGGCCAGGCCGGGTCCATGGGAGTGCTGTCTTGCCAGGCACGCCGGAACAGCACGTGTGCCGGAGCACAGCGGGTGGTGCAGTATGGGATCTGGGGGGAAGCATTAAGGAATCGGTGGAGGCACTCCTCTGCATCCTCGCTTCTTTCCACTCTGATTCGCGAAGCCCGGTTTAGGGTCCGCATGAAGGGTTCAACCTCTACGTTGGCCTTCGGCCACTGCGGTGTTATTTTGCAGTGTCAGATGGCATGGGCTTCCAAGTACTCCTGAAATTTGCGCCCCTGGAACGGAGGTCCGTAGTCAGACCTTATCTCATCGTGCAGGCTCATCACAGCGAATGTTCGATAAAGGACAGCCTTGACCTGCGGGAATATTGTGTACGAGACAACCTCCTCAATTGAGAATTTTGAATGAGAGTCTATCAGGATGACGTGGCTATGGCCCTCGGGGAAGCATCCGAAGTCGATGCTGACTTTCGACCGCGGCTCGTGGCATTGTTCTTCTGTGATGATGGGAGCTTGGGCTGGGTCACCTCCTGTTATTGTACACAAGTGAGACCCTTGGATCGTCTTCTCCACCATTGTGTCCATTCCGGGGAACCACAATTTACTGCAGAGCTGGGCTTTTGTCTTGGTTAACCCTTGGTGTCCTGTGTGTGTGAGGTTGACCACTCGCTGTTGCAGTCTCCATGGGGTTACGATGGCCTGACCTCAGTATTATCCCGAGTTCACTGCACGCTCTCCATAGCTGTTGGCTTGTTGCGCGGTCTTCCTCGTTTAACGCGCAAGCCCTGTCCAAGAAATGCTGCCACTTCCGGTGGGTTAGCACCTCCTTCACCATCTCCAAATTCTCGTCCTGGGTAGTCGCAGTGCCTATATCCTCCAGCGTCAGTGGATTTGGTCAGGCCTCTTGAGTGATCATTCGCACTAGCCCCTTGGTGCCCTCTTCGTCCGCTGCTACCACGGGTGTCATACAGCTTTATACTTTCTCAGTAAAAACTGTGCATTTGTTGGACCTCCTCAGGAGATGTTGGCCTATAGTCCTGCTAGCTCACAGTGCACCATTTGCACCCCTAACCTTCCAGGGTACAAATGTGTGTTCAACCTCATAACATGAAAACCCTGACTTCACAGGGAATCGTGGTAACAGATCTGGAAACTTTTTGTTCAGAGTCTCATGTATACCCAAAGGAAATACGCAAGAAATACACAACCTGCAGTTTCAATTATTATTGAAGCAGTGAGATTCTTGAACAAACTATGAGCACTGCAATTACTAATACAACTAAACATATTACCATAATTAGCAATACAAGAACAGTGGAGAGAAAGAATAATTCCACCATTGTGCTAAAATAATGAATATATGCTGCCAAATATGTAGTGTAATATAGTATGATGTAGTGTGCTCCTACCTAATGCTTCCTAGCCTGGTGTTGCCCAGGGTGGGTGATATGCCAGGAATCCCTGTCTGGTGATCTAACTCCCCATTACCTGCGGGCAAGTGTTATAAGGCTGTCCGTCTTGGTGTAGAGCAGGACAGTGGCATCATTAGGGTTGGTGTCTAGGCCGACGTAGCTTTGGGCTCTACTGGTGCGGATCTGCTGGCTCAGCAAGCAGTGGCTGTGGACCCCTTGTCGGCACAAGCTGCACCGGTCTAACACCGGCTGATTCTGTATCGGCAGAGAGACCATGGGCCCGACCCACCCCTGCCGACTTCCATGCCTGCCTTGCCACTCACACAATTTCTGATGGTGATGCACTCTGCTCTGTGCACCTTGTCGGATTTCCCAGGTCCTCCAACTGCCACAGTGGATGATCACCTAGTAGTTGGCAGTCAGAGACCGCCGGCACCTCTAGAGTGAGCCGTGGCCGCAGACACAGGGACACAGAGCTCGAGTCGCCTGTTATGGAGCTCGTCTCTACCGACGTGCGATGAGGCGAACGAACTGGAACCGGAAAGACAAGTAAGCACTGAGGCATGGGTATGTGTTTCATTGCACCTGTAGGAAGGTGGATATCTGACTATATGGTTACTCCAACTTTTTGCCTAGTGCTTAGCTGGTTTTCGACTTAGTTGGCCTGGGATCCTGCTAATCAGGGCCCCAGGCTATCTGCTCTCACTGTAAAATGGACTCCATGTACTTTATGTACATCTCCAATTGAATATGGGGTCACCTTATGAGCCCCTGTATAGTGTACCATAGGTACCCAGGGCATAGGTGCATCCAAGGCCTACCAGGGGCTCCGGCATGTATTATGCCACCCCTGGCTGGCCATCCAAATTGACACAACTGGCTGATCACTCAGCTGGGGCAATGTGTGTAATCCCCCCTTGCTTAGGTGTAGTATCCCTATACCTACCATTACATATAGGCACATATACACCTATATGTCACTCCTATGGCAGGCCTTGACAATCCTGAAGGCAGAGTGCTTGGTTTTATGTGGTATGGTGCTCTAGCATGAGCTGAGCCTGTCTGCAGCTTTCGGAACCATGTCCTTATAGCTGTTCTATGATATAGCCATACCATATGCTCTTAAGTGCATTATAATCCTCGCGGTTAATGCTAACTTTGGTTTGGCTTTATCAAAACATGTTGTGTAAGGTGTCATACGCTTTGGAATACTACCCCCCGCCAGTCCTGGCGGCCGGTGTAGCATTCCACCCTTCTAGAGGGAGAAGACATGTAGTTGTAGCTTTACCCGGTTAAAGTTAAACAGAGCCTCAGCATCACAAAATGGATGCTGCTGCCACAGACACGAGTCTGACCTCCTGCTGCTGGACGAAACTCCGGCAGGGGAGGCCTGGACAATAGGTTTCCTGTCTTGGGAGGTGCTAGCACCTCCCCTGACAGGCTATAGTGTATTGGGGCAGGGTGGGTTGAATGAAATGAGACACTGCCTGGGGCACACAAGGTGGTCCATGCATAGCCCGGTTCAAACTAGTTGCTGGGGCACTCCAGCCCCAGCTCTGGCGCGAAACTGGACAAAGGGAAAGGGGTATAACCACCCCCTTCCCAGGTTCCGCCCATAGGAGGGACCTAGCAGGTAATCCAGCCCCTTAGATTAGTATAATTCTAGGAGCTGTGTCTAGAGACATAAGATTATCCTGAACTTCGAAATTCTACTGCAACTAGAAGACTGAAGAATCTCCCTTGTGGTCAAGGAGTGACCACCCTGTGCAAACAGGCACCATCAGTGACTTGCTGGTTTGCTTTGTCGACACTTTCGCTGGAACCCGACGACTTAGCAATGCAGCCTCTGGACTTCCAAACTTCCCTGACTCCAACCCACATCCACAGCAAAGCTGAGACCCGTGGCGGACACGAGAGACGTGGGACCGGACTACCTGCAGTACCTGCTTTTTGCTAACTGTGCAACTTCTGAGGTGTTCTCGAAGTTGTGCATTGGGACTTGAGAAGCCCCAACCCCGAGCCATAAGTGCACCGAAGCTCAGCCCTCCACACTCAACGAGTGCTGCGTGGGGCCTGCGCCTGCATTTCTCCTCAATGCATCTTTGCGGTTGCTAGCCCGTTGGCTAGTGGCCCTCGTGAAGACATCCTTATGAATCAACACCATTTGCCTGGTTGCTCCGGGCTTGCTCCTGCTTTCCTGTAAAGGGGAAGCTCCCCAGACCTTGCGGGTCTGAACAGAAGCCGATCTTCTCATGCTGCGTGGGTTGCTTTTGCCAAGGCTTGTTGACTCCAATCTGGAAGCCAACACCATCAACAGCGAGATCCTTTGTGGGACAGTCCGTATTCAGCTTCTGGTTGTCGTTGACGCCTCCTGGTCCACATGGCTGCAGAGACAAGCTTCACTTCTTCACCTGTTTGCAGCTCGACATCGCCTGATTCCTTCCTGGTTTTTCCTGGTCACTGGCTAGTGACCCAGACTCTGTTCCCTTTGTTTTCAGGTTCTTCATACTCCGATCCACCCCTTGATCCAACAGGACATCTTCCTCCTGGTCGCCTGCAGCATCTTTGTGCAGCTCTCCATAGGATTCGACGACGAAACCCGACACGAAAGAACACCTATGAGCGCACCGCCTGGGCAACCTTGTCTCCGGTGAGGACACTATCCATAAATTCCCGGTCTTCCCTAGACAAACACGGGAACTGCATGTCGCGCAGCATGAATTGGGAATCCTCCTCCGGGAGATCATAGACCGATGTGTACACATTGTGAAAATAATCAGCAAAGCTATCTACTATAGCCTGGGGGTCCGCGAGGTGCAGCCCCCCGCCCTCTGTCATAAGCTCAGGGACAACCCGATCTGCCCTATCCTTCTTGTCCAACCAAGCAATAAGCTTCCCAGCTTTATCCCCAACGTCATACAGCCGACCCTGCTGCTCTCTACTCAGGGCTTTAGCGCTGTTCGTGACCAGCGCTCTATATTCATGCTGTTTGAGACTAAGGACATGCAGCTTAGCACGAGTCACCTCCTTTTCCAGCTCCTCTTCCAGGTCCGCAATCTCAGCCTTCACCTCAACAATTTCTTTATTCCAGTCTTTTTTAGCTCCTGCTATCAGCGAAAGAGCCTGAAACCCTAATAACAGTCTTGAAAGCCTCCCAGAGCGTAATGGACGAGGGCACCGACCCCTCGTTTTCAAGAAAGTAGTGGTCTAATGCCTTGATCAGGTCCCCTCTAATTTTGGGATTCGCAGGTGCCAGGGATTAATGGGGGCCACCCTACCCTCAGATCGCAAAGCCACACCGAAGCGGAACCAAAGCGGGGAGTGATCGGATATTCCCCGAGCAAGGTGCGTCGCCTCCAATACGTAAGATGCATAAACAGCAGGTACAAGACAGTAATCTAGTCTAGACATGCTACCATGAGCCCCAGAGTGAAAGGTGTACTGTTTCTGATCCGGATGGAGCAGTCTCCAGCCATCAACCAAACCCATGGTCTCGAGGAAGTCAGGTAACCAGCCATGGGCGCGTCCCAGATCCCTCGGCTGATGTCTATCCATAGCTCCAGAGACCACTGCATTAAAGTCACCATCCAATATTAACAGGCCACGCGGGAGATTTAGCAGAGACTTCCCCAAATCAACAAAAGTAATGGCTTGCATGCCCGGAGGCACATACACAGACAACAAGGATAGAACATGCCCCTCCCAGCGACCCGTCACACCAACATATCTGCCCCTGTCATCCTCAAGTACAGAATCGATCACCAAAGGGAGTGTTTTACGAGTAAGGATATCTACCCCCCTAGAGCCAGTAGTAAAGCCAGCATCTCTTTTTTTAAGAAAACTGCCACTATTGACTGTAAAACAGCTTATACAAAAATTCTTAAATTAGAAGAGGATGCTCTGGTTTTTCACGTAGGTTCTTCTTTTAAAAGAGGCAGTCCGTTCACGTATTTCCATGGGTGATTAATAATGGCTGAGTTTTAACGTGCTTCCCTAAAAGGGAGTTACTTGTAAAAATCATTTTTGTTTGCACTCTATATGTTATCTCCTTTTATAATGAATAGATGTATCTATCTGCACTTTATAGTTATATTGTTGTGCTATTTTGTATCAACAAGCCTTTTCATGAATATTGTCTTTTATGATATTGTTGTTTTTATATTCCTGTGTTCTCATGTATTTTAATGTATTTTAACATCAATCTATTTGACCTGTGCTTTTATGGATACAATTTTTGAATCCAAATAAAGATTAATTGAATTGAATTGAACACTCCGCAATCTCCCTGATGGCGTCTACTGACAACATTCACACTTTTTGGATACTACGGGTCACAGCCCACATGTATGCCCGAAGAGAGAGTTCTATCTCCGTCTTTTTAACCCCAATTCACGTTCTATTATGTAAATTCATTGCACTGGTGTTCTTTTTCGTTTAGTATTCTGGGCTGACGGTGTGCACGTCAGACTAGCACAATTTGCACAGCTTTTACTCCTCCTGCGCCGCATGTTTTCAAACACGTCGGACCTCAATCATTTTTTACACTGCACTTATCAGGTAGCAAGTACTCGATAGTAAACGAATGGATTCTCGTGTATGTATCACCTACACTTTTCTTTCCTTTTTACTCCCTCAGTCCATGAGGCTGGTTAACCCTTTTTTAACACACATGATCCTAATAGTTTCACCTACTAGTTTTCCTTTCTTTATGAATTAATGAGCATTCTGTACACGCTTGGTTTTTGAACCAATTGCTTTCTCTCATTTTTCAGAAAGTTTTCCCTGAAGAAGGGCACCTAGCCCGAAATGCATCGGGGACACATCTAGAATGTGGTGACCTGACATATTATTGGCAATTTGTTAAGAAGTTTTCACTTTCTTTCGAGTGTACAACAACTCTGATCGAACAATTTCATATGACGTAATATGAAAGGATAAAGCGTATAAATAAACCCTGATCATTGGAAATGATAAACTTTTCGCTTGAATTATTGAAAAACGCTCTTCATCGTTCAGGAGTGCTTTAGATTTAAGCCCTTCCCGTGGAAGGGTATACTCTGTATGCTTTAGTTTCTCACCTCTACGAACAGGAGGCGATCATCTTCAGCACTCTACCCTATCTACTTCCCTGGAAGAAGATTCCCACTGTACTTTACTCAGGAGTGCGACGGTTCCTTTACTTATTGGCATATAACCCCTTTAACTTTCACAGGCCCTGTAGACTGTGATTTGTAACTGGAGGACAATTGGTTTTCTGAAGCTCTAGATCTTGTTGTACAGGTGAAATCTATGTCCTGAAGCCATTACAGGCCATCTTCCCCCTGGTTTCCAGAAGCCTTACTTGAGGAGAAGGTACACTGTAATCGACTAGAACGTGTGTGGCATTCTGCTTATGACACGGACGCAAAATCATTGAATAAAAAGGCATGGGCCAGCTTTTGAAAATCCTCCTATAGAACTGTAAGTCTGGCTTGCCCCAAGATTGTTCCCTCCCTCATGGCATTCTGAGGGCAGTTTTGCCAATTCTCAATCCCATTCTCAATAAATTATTGAATGCCTTCTTTGAGTCAACTACTGTTCCGAAGAGGTGGAAACAGGTCTTCCTACTTCCTCTGCTAAAAAATCTAATGCAGATCCTAAGGTACTCAGTAATTTTAGACCGGTCCCCCTCCTTCCTGCAGCAGTCAAGATGCTGGAGAAAGCAGTTAATAAATAGATCTGCTTGTTTTGGGATTTGAATGCCCTACTATATGATACACATTCTGGCTTTTGGCCAGATTACATAACTGATCCAGATTACTGGAGACATCTAAACTTGTCAAGCTCAACCTTGATCTGGGTGCGTCAATAATGGTTGTTCTTTTAGACTTGTCATCAGCATTCGACACAGTCTCGCACCCAATGCTGCTGAATAGACTAGGGAAGATTGGAATTCAAGGGTACACACTTTTCTGGCTCAAATTGTTTTTGGTGGACATATCCCAGGTAGTGCTTCTTGCTCCCTTTTCTTCAGGCCCCAAGCCTCTCAGGTTTTGTGTGTTTCATGGCTCAGCCCTGAGCCCCCCACTTTTCAGTGTCTATCTGCAACCCCTGGCTAAGCTGAGGAAATCATGGGGCCTGAAGGTGATTTAATACTGATGGCATGCAGCTCTGCTCTCTTTCCAGGCTGAGGCACCTGATGCTCTCAAGTCCTTCAAGGACTGCCTCAAAGCAGTGGGTGACTGGGTGGGCGAACGCTGCCTTAACCTTAATTCCAATAAAACGGAAATTCTGTTTTTCTGCACACGCACAGTTCCTGACTCTCTCAGCAGGTGAGTTGGAGGCTTCTCCCTCCCACTCTTCTTCTGTCAGAAATTTGGGCATCAAACTTGCCTCAGCTCTGTCTTTTGAACCATAGGTCAAAGTGTTCTCTGCTAGTGGCTTTGTTACTCTGAAGTCCGTAAGAAGGATGCTACATTTGGTTTCTGTGGCATACCGCAAGACCATTGTACATGCCCTAGTCACTTCAAATTGGCCTATGCCAACAGTCTTACCTGAGTTTGCCAGCCTACTTCCTTCCATGACTGCGGATTGTCCAAAATGCTGCAGCGCTCTTCATTCTAAAGGGTCCGATATATCAATCGGTGTCTACTCATCTCCACCAGCTGCATACGCTTCCTGTAATCAGCCGTATCAAACTCAAGGCTCTAATCTTGGCCTTCGGACCTTTGAAGAACAAGGGACCTCAGTATTTGAAATGCAGACTCGGGGTCTATCGTCAAATTAGATCCCTCAGGTCTAATTCCTGGAGATTCCTGCACATTTGAGGATCCTTTACCTTTCTGACGGATAAACTCTGGAATTTGCTTCCGTCCTTCCTTTGTTTTGCTACCTCGGAAATGATCTTCAGGAAAGGCTTGAAGAACCACTCATTTAATGTTTAGGTCGGTTTTAGGATGTTAGTATGTTCTCTAGGGTGGTCCTGCTGTTAGCCCCAGGAGTAACCATGTGCTCTGCAAATGCCATTGTATTGTATTGTATGAGGCTGCCCAACCGGCTAACCGCAGAGAGTTCACCCCCAAAATAGATGACATATTACCTGACCTAAAGGGTGCATATTGGTTTTCAAAATTGGATTTGAATGCTGGGTGCCACCAATTGGTACTACATCCAGACAGTCATTACATCACAACATTCCCAACACACCTGGAGCTCAGAAGGTACAAGAATCTACATTTTGAGATCTATTCGGCTGCCGAGGTGTTTCAGAAAGCAATACAAGATTCAGGGCTTGAAGGGGTTCTCAACATCTGTGATGATATTCCCATCCATTCCACTGCGCTTGTTAATCATCATCAACACCTCAAGGCCATCCTTCAGAGACTTAAGGAAAGTGGGTTGACCCTGCATATGGAAAAGTTCTTGTTCTTCGAGTCAAAGCTCGAGTTCTTTGGATCTTTGTTCTTGAGGAAGGGACTACAGGTTGACCCTCCAAAATCCGCAGCGATCAAGGAAGCCCCAGTGCCAAAAAATGCAACAGAGGTCCGCAGCTTCCTGGGTTTGGCGACCTATTGTGGCCATTTTCTGCCCAGTTTGGCCACTTTGTTGGAGCAGCTCCAGCCAGTCACAAAAGCAGGAACAAGATGGCTGTGGGGTCTGAAGGAACAAAAGGTCCTGGTCAACATAAAGGATGCTCTTTTGGCAGTTGCCACAATGGCATATTTCAACCTGGACAAGGCAATGGAGTTGGTGGTGGACGTGAGCCCGGTAGGCCTAGCGCCCGTGCTAACACAGGAGCAAGAACCAAGAATGTGGGGCCCACTAGCATTCGCAAGCACTGCACATACAGCCACTGACGTGTGGTACGTGAAGATTGAACAAGAGGCTTTGGTGATTCAACCGGCCTGTCACCATTTTCACCGGTACATTTACGGACAGGTGTTCAAAATGCTAACCGACCACAAGCCGCCGGTGAGTCTGTTTGTACAGTGGGCTGTGCAGCTGTTACTGTACCAATTATGTGCGGTTTATTGACCGGGGGCCAGCAACCTGGCAGTCTTCTTCTTCCGGCACCCCCTGACCGGGCCGACGGTGCCAGGGTGGACAGTGAAGAAGCAGAGGAATTTGCAAGAATGGTAGAACTGACAGCCTGCTCTAAGGCAGTGATGATCGAAGACATCCTGCAAGCCAAGTAGCTTATGATGGCCTTCGCAGAGTAGCGGAGGCCATAAACAACAACGCATAGATGCCAACCAATGGCACATCATGGAAAAGACCAGACTGTCAAATCTACGGAGCATACAGGATGAACTGAGTTCCATGGCAGATGTCATCTTAATGCGAGGGCACAGCATCGTCATGCCCAAATCCCTAGACGGATGAGTGATCGGCCTTGCACATAAAGGCTACCAAGGGGCCGAGAAGACGAAGGCAAGAATGAGAGAGAAAGTGTGGTTCCCGGGCAAAGATGCCAGAGCGGTAACGTGGTATGCCAGAGCCAAACGTGTTAGATTGTGGGGGGCCCCACTGTGCCAGTGCCTGTGGCTACAGAGGACATGGCAATGGCCACATGGAAGAAAGTCAGTTTGGACTTTGGAAGCTTCCCGGATGGGAGGTTCACCATAGTCGTATTTGACGATCATTCTAAATACCCTGTAGTGGAACTGGAGTCAATGACGGTGTTCTCGCATGTCAAGCCTTTGCTGGAGGAGACCTTCACAGCATATGGCCTATTGGAGACCATCCGAACGGACAATGGCCCTCCATTTCAGGGACAGGTACTTGAGTACCTGGTAGCATTGGGGATCTGACACAAGTAAATAACTCAGCAGTGGTCCCAGGTCAACATTTACCCTCTCAACACCAGGTAGAGACATTTATGAGGACATTAAATACGCCTCTCTGAGTGGCAGTGGACCAGAGTACCACCAGTAAGTGGGAATTACATTGATTCCCGAGGGCCTAAGGCAATACACCTCACTGCATGACACAGTGCACTCCCATATAGTTGATGCTTCAGAGGTCGGTTAAGGACTGTCCCAGGCTGGTAGCCAGCTATACCTGATGAAGCAGGCATCCAAATGAGGCGACAGAGAGTGAATGACAGACCAAGCCAGGTTTAGTGAGCCATGGTCATGCCTTTGGTGGTGGGTGATCGCCTTCTGGTATGGGTGGGCTGAAGCCCACACAGTAGATACCGCATGTCTCTCGTCGAGACAGCACGGGTGCATCTCCCACCTGCGCTCCACGTTGATCTCTCACTGTGGGCTTCTCTCCTCCAGCCCGCACTTCACATTTGTCACTCTTTCCATTGTGCTGGTCTCCCTCTGTTAAGTTTCTCCCCAGTCAAACCTACTTACTGTTGTTTTTTCTCTCCATTTGTCCTCTATTTTCGGTTGCTTTTTCCACACCTGCCATACCTTCTAGTTGCTTTTTATATCTGTCTGGTCTACATTCCTGTCCCTGCCCTTTATGATGCTTCCCGCGTTCCACTTCCCGCAACTCTTTGACAAGCGTATTTGTGCTATTGCCTTTGTGAAAAGGTTTTGTAAGTGAGACCTATTGGCTTTGTCAATACTTGTTTTGTCCATGCTTGGTTTTCAGATGATTTATTGGCCAATTTTAAGGCTGGGCACTCTCGCCAATTCTATATTACATTTACTTGAACACTATGCCACAATTCCGCAGCGCGTTACAGTGTTTTATTTTAGTTCGAGCAAAGGTTATGAAGGGCTTTGAAAGTATTTGTGTCAGAGTGCTGCGGCAGCTAGGTTACTTTGAAGTTACTTAACTAGCTATGCCCAACCAGCTGTGTGCCTTCTCTTTAAAGAACTTGAAGTAGTATATGGAAGGTAATACTGTGGGTTAAATTCCATTTTTGCTTTCATTAGCTAAAGTGATCTTTTGAACAAGCTCTTAAAAAGCTCTTAGAGCAGTGAAATATGAAACTGCGTATTAAAAAACGTAATTATTGCTGTAAAAAGATTTACTTCTAGAAAATATGGACTGGCTTATTGCTGTTAGTGTAACCCAACAGTGTCTGAACAATCCATTTTGAAGCAATGAAGGATGTCACACTTTTTGTTTTAAAAAATAGTTCTAGGATCCATTCTTTCTTATCACCACCCAACTGCCTCTCTCTTTCAACGAATGAAAACTATTAAATAATACCAGCTACAGTATGCACACTTAAAAAAGTGGCCACTGGCAGGGCCTTATGCAGTAGTACAACGAGGCTAACCGTGATCAATTAATGAAGAATATAATTTAACTCATCACAATGCTTCGCCTTCGATGGACCAGCAGCTCCTCCCCATCCCCCCTGCCCCTTGAGACCCTTACGGGTGAGTAATTGTGCTTTACAAGCCACCTGATTGATTGACAATGTGAGTGTAAGTACCACGCAAAATGCGCTGGAGTAAAAGGTCGGGATTTTAACTGGGAGGTAGGCAGGCTAAGGCAGGTAGACTGAGCTACTGATGGAATATGGCTCTCCCTCATGTGACATATCGGGGCCGAATATAGCAGTTATTAATCAGTCAGACACACTGGGCCAGATGTAGGTAATTCCTATTTACCGACTCTTAAATACCGAATTTTACTGATTCGGTATTTAAGAGTCGGTAAATTGGAAGGGGGGAGATGTAGGTAATTCGAATTTAAGAATTACCGAATCGGTAGGATTCGGTATTTACCAATTCGGTAAATACCGAATTGGCATTGCCCATTGATTCCTATGGGCCATGAAGCCCATAGGAATCAATGGGCAATACCGATTCGGTATTTACCGAATCGGTAAATACCGAATCCTGCAAGGGTGCAGGAGGTGTCACTTTGACACCCTCTAGCACCCTAATTCTAGACTTGTGTGCCATGTGGCACACAGACATGCCCTAAGGGCATGTCTGTGTGTCCCATTGCACAGGTGTGCATGCACAGATGTGCATGCACACCTGAATTCGGTATTTTACCACCCAATAGGATTGGGTGGTAAAATACCGATTCTTAAGGGTCTGTGGCACTCTTAGGAGTGCCACCTACATGTGGATGTACCGAATCGGTAAATATACCGATTCGGTATTTTACCGATTCTGTAAATTTACCGATTCGGTAAATTTACAGAATCGGTAAAATATAGGCCCCCTACATCTGAAAACCCTAATAAAGGTCGGTAACGGCCCAATACCACTTAGCCACTTCTTTTGGTAGTCTCGTTGTTGTAATCATGTCTTCTTCCAATTTTTCATTACCTTGTATACTGGGTAAAGTTCTGGGCCAACTTAACATTTGATAATATTTAAATGTAGATAAGGTGTTATTCGACAGTTCTTGAAGTTCTAACCAAGTTTTTAAATTTGGACCATCTAATATTTGTCCCCAGTATTTGATGTCGGCTCTTTTCAATGCTAGTGCAAGAGTGTCTTTTAGGCATTCTGGAGTTCCGGGGGATTCCCAAATAGGAGCCCACTTACTGTAGTAAGATATATGTAGAATGCCTCTAATTTGTGTCCACATCTTTGCTGCATCTCTCAGTATCTTAAGCTTTATTTTTTTGAAGTATTTAGGGTGTCCATACTTAAACAGCGCGTGATCCTCTGAATTTGTGATTGCTTGTAAATAGGCTGAGTGGTATTCATGGTTTTTCAGTAGTGGTTTAATGTTTTTAAATTGAAAGGCTCTGCAATATTCCACCAGGTCTGGGCTGGCCAACCCGCCGTCATTTTTGCTCCTCCTGATCTTTTTCCATGCAATCCTCATGCCTTTTGCTGCCCAGATGAAGCTTGTTATGTCCCTTTGTGCTCGAGCTAGTTCCGCTTTTCCGAACTCCATTGGAATCGTGTTGAATAAAAAGGTAAACTTTGGCAAGATGGTCATCTTGATTATATTCGATCTCCCAATAAGGCTTAATGGTAGAGAGGTCCATGTCTCAAGTAGTTTTCTTACGTCCCTGGCAACTTTATTCAAATTCATGTTTGCAATCTTCTCTATGTCATGATTTATTAAGATTCCTAAATATCTGATTTCGTTTTTTATGAAATTGTTTTGGAAAACCGTATTCCATGTCATAATCTCTGTCTTAGTTTGATTCACCAAATATCCTGAGATTTTCCCGAATGTAGTTAGAGTTTTCTCGATACTTGCTTTAGCTTTTGGGTAATCATCAGTGAAAATCATTAAGTCATCAGCATAGAGAGCGATTTTCTTCTCCCAAATGCCATACTTGAAAGGTGTAATTCTGTTGTTGTTTCTTAGCTTGTTTGCCAGAGGTTCAATATATAAATTGAAGAGTAAGGGGGAGAGTGGACAACCCTGTCTTGTTCCTCTGGTTATTTTTATGTTTTCTGTTAAACTGCCATTTATTAGGACCTTTGACCTTGGATCTTTATAAATCTGGTTTACCATACATGTAAAGTGGGGTCCGAAGTTGTTCTTGATCATAACTTTCTCAAGAAAGGTCCAATTGACCCGGTCAAAAGCCTTTGCGGCATCAACAGCAAGTATAGTAAGAGGAATTTTCTCACTTGTAGCAATGTCTATTGCAGTTAAGAGCTCTTGTGTTACTTCGTGTAAGTATCTACCTTTAATGAAGCCTTTCTGATCTTGATGCAGTATATTTGATAGTACTTTCCCAAGCCTTGCTGCCATTATTTTGGTGAAGATTTTGTAATCAGCGTTCAATAATGATATTGGACGGTATGATTCACATTTGAGAGGGCTCTTTCCAGGTTTCAGAATGATTGAGATTATGGCGTCATTCCATGAATCAGGTATTGTTTTCTGTTGTGTTAAAATTAAGTTGATTAGTTTTGTTATGTGAGGAAGTATGGAGTCTTTCAGTTTCATATATAGTTCGTTTGGAATGGCATCCGGCCCTGCTGCTTTTCCTTTCTTCAGACCTTTGATCACATCTGCCACTTCTTCTTCGAGGACTTCTTTATCCAGTGTTTCTCTATCGTTTTCTGTCAACTTTAGGAGCGCTGCGTCTTCCAGGTAGGAGTTGATCTTTTGATCTGAGGGATTTAAGTCTTCTGTATACAGATCTTTAAAAAATTTCCAGAATTCATGCTTGATAATGTTTTCATCGGAGGTAGGATCATTTTGATCATCTGGAATGATGCTTTTCACCTTGTTTTTGGCTAGGTCTGTTTTGAGCTTCCATGCCAGCCATTTTCCGCAGCCTTCGCCAAACTCATGTTTCGCTAGTTTGCTGGCATCCCATTTCTTTTGTAATCTCTCCTCCAAGATTTGATTCATTTTATCTTCTTGCATTTGTTTTTTGTTATGAAGATCTTGTTTCTTTACCTCTTCGTGTTCTGAGGATATAGCGCGATCTAAGGTACTGATCACTGTTTCTAGATCTGAAATCTCTCGCTTTACTTGTTTATTTTTGCGAGCCCCTAAACTCAAGAGTTTACCCCTTATGACTGCTTTATAAGTATCCCACGTTATTTGTTCTGTGGTATCTGACGCATTATATTCGAAGAAGAAGTTTGTTTCTATTTCTAGCTCCTTTATAACTTGTTCATCTTCCAGCAAGGCTCTTTCAACTGTGAATCTCCTTTCAGTTATATTTTCAGTAATTTGTAATTCTAATTGTACTGCCGAGTGATCTGAAAGGTGAGCTGGTAGGTGGGATACTCTTTTTACTTTCCTTGATATTTCGTTACTGATCAGAAAGAAGTCAATCCTGGATTTGTGACCCAGTTTTTTGTTGTGCAAAGTAAATGGGTATGATTTTTCTCCTTTATCTCTCCAAATATCCACCAGATTAAGATCCCTTTTATAAGTCCCAATCCATTGCCTCATTTTTTTTAGGTTGGTATGTCTACCTGGAGGTGATCTATCTATTTTTAGATCCATTACTAGGTTGAAATCACCCCCCAATATTATGGGAGATGTGGCTAGGAGTAGCTGCGAGTATAAATTTCGCAGCGGATCAGCATCATCTAAGTTAGGACCAGAGTATCCTGCAATTGTAATGGGAGAATTTCCTATTTTTGTGTTGGCTATTGCCCATCTTCCTTTGCTATCCACTTCTGAGCTGATTATGGTTGCTTTTAGGGACTTTTTAAAGATTATCACTACCCCCTTAATATTGCATTGTTGTGTTGTGCAAATTAAAGTATCTACCCACCACAGGTTCTTAATTATTTGATCCCATTCTTCCTTTAACAAGTGAGTTTCTTGTAGTATTATTATCTCACTTTTCTCAGTTCTGATATATTCTAAGATTTTATTCCTTCTGCTTTTTGTCCTTAACCCATTCACATTCCAGGATAGAATATTTACACCTCTACTTTCACTCCCCATTTGTCTTGTTCAGTAGTTTTGATTTTCTTTTTAATATACTTCACTCCCTGTTGTTTTGATTTCCTAGATTTTCGCAGATGAGGAATTTTTTGGTTTTTTTTCCCTATTTTGCACCCCACCCTTTTTCGTGTTGTTACGTACTTTCTGATTTGTGCTTTACAGTTACCCTCCCCGGGGAAGCCTCCATCTTCTTCTCCTTCGGTTATCTTCGTAACCTTTTTGGCTTCCCGTCCCCACCCCCGTGATTCTTGTCTATATACATTTAGAAGGTGAAAAAATTTGGTTGGATTTTAGCTCCTACATATTATTATACATTTGTCCTTGCGTATGAGTTGAATTTGGTTGAATTATATCTGTTTTCCGTAGAGAATTTTTTTTTTTTAACACATTTCTTTTTTTTTTTTTTGTGTGAACAATTTAGCATTTTAACTTAGAGGTTCCTCTGATCGTATTTGATCTCTGATTAGTTCTATCAAGTTTTTCACCTCTTCAGGCTCTCTTAGATTTCGCATTTTATTTCTCCACATAATGCGTAATGAGGGGGGAAATTTCATTTGTACTGTGGCACCTAGTTGTTGCAATTCGGACATCAGATTTCCCAGTTCCCATTGTCTGGTCTGAGAAGCTTTTGACATATCAGATCTTATTTTAAAGTTCCAACTGTCTTTGCTATACTTTCCTTTTTTCAGTGCCTCTCCCAAGATCCTATCCTTCAGCATATACGTTTTGAAATTTACTAGAATCTTCCTGGGGGTTTTCCTTTCCCTGCTCTTTCCATAGGGATCTCTGTGCACCCTCTGTATATCCTCGTTCAAAACCTCTTTGTCCGCCCATGGGAAATGTTCCATCAATAGTGCCGCAACGAATGCTTTTACATCTTTACCCTCTTGATTCTCCGGCACATTTAAAATCCTTATGTTGTTTTTCCTGGCTTGATTTTCTAAAGATTCCAATTTTTCATTTATGTTTTTGCTCTCCAATCTTAAGGAATTTATTTCCTTTCTATTTTTCTCTAACCTTTTGTCCAAGCCAGTAACTTCATTTTCAACTGCCGTGACTCTGTCTGCTAGGGCGTTTAGCTTGCTATCCAATTTCTCGCAAACCTCCTGTATTTTGTTTTGTTTTGATTCAGAAATGGAGAATTTTTCTTTCATTTCTATCCATATTTTTTCCAGAAGTTCGTCTGTATGAGTTTTAGCTGGGTGCTTATTATATTCTATAGACCTTGAGTCATCGTCCTCTTTATCTCCAACCTCTTCCGTCATATTTACAGTTTCATTTACTACTGCTATGGCAGCAGGATCAGCACCCCCCTCAGCCATATGGACTTCTGTTACTTCTTCTGTACTGATTTCCTTGATTTTCCAAAGTTCTTCTAAACTCTTGTTTTCCACCAAGTTACTTTTATTGGTTCAAGGTTTTCTCCCTTTCTTTATCTTGCTTGGACTCGGTTTTCCAGCTAGGAGGGGAATTCCTCGTTGATAACCTTTTCTCAGGGAAGGAGTATCTGTAGATTTGGTTATTTCTTCTTTCTCACTTCCCCAAGCTTCTAATGATTTTTCTGGTTGTATGGCGCTAGAAGGACCCGGGTTTAGCTCTTGTTGCTGAATTTTAAAGTAAGACCTAAGAGAGGGAGTAACTTTTACTTTCACTTTTGATTTTTCCTCCTTCTCTAAGTTGTTCTTTAAGAAGTCTCTAAGTTTGGGCTTTTGTTTTTTCCTGCTCACTCTCGGTGTGATGCCTTTTGGGAGCTGCTCTTGACTCAGAAATTTTCTATTGCGTAGACTGTAAAAGGATTTCGCAGTGTTAGGCTGAGTTTCTTGTTGCCGAGGCTCTGATTCTATTTCTAATTTAGATTCAACTTGATTCGTTAGAAGGTTTTTTGAGTCTTGAGGTATTTTCTCTTCAGAAACCTCCTGCGTTGATTCGGTGACTTTACTCATGTGCTGATTGTTTGTGGAGGTTTCCTTTTCCGTTTTTGTGATTTGGCACGGTTGAAAATATTTATATGTCTGACCCAGCAAAAAATGTTTACAAAGTTGACAAGGTTGACTGTCAATACTGTTACCGCTGTTTATATTATATTATGTTTTATTGTGTAAATTCGTTTTTTGTGCTTGCTGTGCTTGTAAAGCTTTGTGAGGCGGTTTATCCAAAATCCAGATTTTTTCAATACTTTTGGTACTTAAATGTTTATTTCTCTCTTTCTCCTTGTATTTAGGGCTTGTTTCCTCTAGTCTTGCCTCTTTGTATTCCCTTGTTCTGCTGAGCGTACCACCATAAACTTTCCTCGCCTCTACCACATTACCCAGTTCTTTCCTTGTTATGCTCGTTATTGAGTCATAGTCAGAGTCAGAGTCCGATTCTGATCCTTCCGATCCTTCCCTACTGACCCCTTTGAGCAGCCGCTTCTCTTCTCTGGCTCTGATTCTGCAGCTCGCGCCCCGGAACTGAAAGCTCAGTCTTCCGGAGGCGCGGCGGCAGTGCAAACTTGCTCTCAGCGCGGCGCTCCACTTGCCTGTCTCCGCTGTGCCACGAGCTCCGAAGTTCCTCTCCGCATCACTCGCTCCCCGGCGCCCACACGCTCCGCCAACAGCCCTCGGGGAATCCACGACCAAAAGTGCGCTCTCTGCCACAAAAGCGCCATGTGTGGGACAGCGAGTCTCAGCCTCCCAGACGCCGCAGGGGAAACAACAAACCTCACCCTTCTCACCACTGCACAGCGAGAAAGAGGCGGCCCCGGGAAAAAACACCATACCAGGTACAATCAGTAGTTCAGATAAGAATGTCTTCCAAGCACTTGTTTGGTTCGGATTCAACCTCCGCTGTGCATCGCCTTCTAGCTAATTCATCTCAGGTCTAGTCGCAGGAGCCATTGCCCCAACCTCTGCACTGTTGAATCACGGGTGAACGGGAGCTCTCCGACCGAGCTTCCTACTCGGCCGCCATCTTCCCCCCTCCCGACCATGTGTTCATTTTGCAATGAGTAAGTAAGCATTCCACTGGAACCAAGTAATGACAATTCAGGAATTGCTTGTTGGAATTCCCCCCGGTTTAAATCTTACAGTTGGATTCACATCCTTCTTGTGGTGTTGGGTCTATATTCGTGGTTGAGATGTTGGCTTGTCTTGGGGTAGGCATGGAGCATTAAGGAAATGTATCTCAAGTTTGGGAGTATCCTGGGGGTGGATAGCCTTTCTTAGGTGCCTGTTTCTTTCCCTGATGTGAAGTGTGGTCTTTGGTGTTTCTTATGAAACGACCCAAGCTAAATTAGCAACTTTAGTGTGACAATAAATTCATTCAACAGGGAGTGTTTGGACAGTGGCGGCAGAGCGGCTCTGATTTTATTGGACCTCTCTGCCGCGTTTGATACTGTCCCACACTCACTCCTCCTGACTCGCTTGCCTGAGATTGGTGTATTGGGTTCAGCACTGGAATGGGTGAATTCTTTTTTATCGGACAGGTCTCAGCAAGTCTGGATCCCACCTTTTTCATCCTCAATTAGGCCCCTTACTACCGGGATTCCTCAAGGTTCTACATTGAGTCCCCTGCTTTTTAATATATATCTTACCCCTCTTATTGTGCTGGCCGAACAAATGGGAGCAAAAATCATAGCGTATGCAGATGATACGCAGCTCTTATTTACCTGGCAGGATGCAGCAACTAATACAGAGGATGTCCGCTCGTGCCTCTCCGCTGTGTTTAACTGGTTAGCAGTGGCACAGCTGAAGTGCAACGAAGACAAGACTGAAATTCTGCTGTATGGCCAATTCCCGCCCAATTTTAGAGAACTCTTGTGGCCGCCTGATTTTCCCCAGCCAGGCTCAGCTACTATTGCTGCCAAGAATTTGGGAGTCTGGTTTGGAGAGGATCTGAGATTCGAGGAACACATAAAAAAACTAACAGCAGTGTGCTTTGGATCTCTTAAAGCCATGAGAAAGTTCTTCCCTTACCTGCCATCATCAGCAAGAGAGACGGTTGCGAGAGCTTTAATTTTATCTCGGCTCGACTACGCCAACTCTCTTTTTAGCGGTACTCCAGCCTTCTTAGTTGCCCGACGGCAGATTATCCAAAATGCGACGGCACGTTTGCTGTGTAAAATCCCAAGTAGAGAAAGTGTGCGAGCACACTTAAAGGAACTTCATTGGCTGCCGATTGCCCAAAGGATAACTTTTAAAATCCTTACCTTAGCATTTCAGGCAGTCAATGATATGGGACCATTCTATCTGAGAAAAAGATTCAGCCGCTATGTCCCCACTCTGCCTCTCCGTTCAGCTGACTGCAATTTCCTGAGTGTGCCCCGCTTTCGGCGAGTACGCCTGGGAGGCTACTCTCTTGCTGTTGTCGCAGCTCGGACCTGGAAGTCTCTTCCCCTTTCCCTAAGATTGATTGAAAATTTCGTCTCCTTTAAGAAAGCACTAAAAACTCATCTTTTTAGAATTGCCTATTAGTTTTATTACTCCTTTCAGACGGCCACTTGCTTGTTTTTCTTTTCGCGCCAGGATACTCTGGTAGTAATGGAGCGCGGTATAAAACAGCTAAAATAAATAAATAATAATTAGCATAGTGCAACTATGCATTATTTTATGCTTGCAGGAGACTGGGTTTGGCAGAAAATATTTCAACAAGAGACCAAGAAATAGTGATATAAAAAAATTCCCATTTTCCCTCTATTTTTCCACATTTTCAGAAGGGGAAACCCACCCGAGCCCACTTTGAAACAGTTATATTTGTCTGTTTCTCTAGTTCGGGCCATTTCGTGGCAGGTTTTCACATCCTACCAAATGAAATCTTCACCAGCCCGCCATGTTTATATGTAAAATGTGTTGCTCAACAATTTGCATGGTTTAGGTTTTCTGAGGTTATGAATCAAATGAGCAACACAGTGTATAAGGATAGAATCACCACTGATTTTCAAAATATGTTACATGTGGAAATTCGCGGAGGAAGAGGGGGTCAAGATTCGTTACACCACTATATCTATTTGAATAGTGTGAATCCAGCTATAGAGCTTAAGCTGCACCTACATGAGCAGGAACAATAAGCTATCATTTAGGATTGTCTACAGTGAAGCAGGATGCTCGTGGATGGGGAATCCTATTGTATTGGAATATAGTGATCTCTGACTAGATGCGTGTTCAGGTCGTTTCTGAGTTGCAGAAGGCTCAGGGCAATTCTGATGCTGGAAGGGATGTTGTTCCAGATCCTGGGACCATCGACAGAGAAGGCCTGCTTTCAGTTTGCCACTTTTTGCAGTTTATTTACATATGAAGTCGAGGCTCATAAGGCAGAATTGTACAACTTACTTCCATTTCTTAATAGTGTTAGCATGTGAGTGACGTAGTGGGGAAGCCAGCTGATGCTTTTGATGTCTTTTTCAGTAATCATTGCTAATCCATAAGGCGAACATTCCCACCTTCCCTTAAATTCTTCCCCCTAAGAGGCGTTGTTACCTTGATCTGGTGTTTGGGGACGAGTCTGAGAACATATAAACGGCCTGGGATGCCACTCATGTCTCCCCAGCCCCAATGACCTTTCAGAAGCACCATTCTCTTAGACAGCCTCACCATTACCACAACCTGCAATGTTGACTCCGCCCTCCCGTTCCGACCTTTGATAGGTGCAGTTGTATCAGCAACCTTAACCTGCAGGTGGGTTCCGCTCTTCCAAAGATCCCTGCTGAGTGGAATATGCAACGTAACATTCCTTCTTCGTGTTTCTGTACATGCCACAGCGCTGCTGTTACAGGGTAAAAACGAAAAGAGCTTTTTCTGTTTTGTTGAGGTTCACACAAGTATCAATTTTAATTTAGAACGCATAAACTCTTGGAGGGTGGAGGGAGGGGGGCAGTCCCCTTGCTGTGGGGCAGGAGCAGCAGCAGCCTAGAGTGCTGACTCAGCACTGCCTTTGTCTCCCGCCCCGGGCCCTGACTACAGGTGCACAGATACGCAGCCAGCTGACTCAGCCTTTCCCATCAAAGGCGCATTATTGCCAGCCGACATCCACACACAACTGTGCCGGGTATTCGGGCTTTCAAGTGGCCTCTTTAATGAACTGCCGTTTTTATTGCTGATTCATGAGAATATTCTGTGTTTATCAATTGTACATTTTAACTGGTTTGTAAAGTTTTGTTATCTGCGTCTATTCTTTCTATCTGGGAATTTTATTTGATTAGAACAGTTTTTCTTGTTTGCTGCATCGATCTTATGTTACCCAATGTCCAAATACCCATAGCCACATCTGTTTCCAGTATAAACCATTAATAAGTGGTTGAGGGGAATTTCCACACTGGGTTTGCCCTGCATTTAGCAGCAAGGAAGGTTACAGTCCCTCTCAGTGACTTTCAACAGAGGACTCAGACTGACCAAAGTTCATGGTGGCTAGTCAGTAGTGAGTCAGACTTCTGTTTCCGCAGCCACAGTCAGTGGTGCTGGAACAATTTTCAGAGTGGGGGGTGCTGCCATTAGTGTCATATCGTTGAAGTCCTAGAGATTCTGAAACATCCAAACGTCACACAAAGAACAAGTGTGGCAAATGAGTCATGTCCATTCAGCGGGCGAGTGGTAAGGGTGTGGTAGGTACAGCCAGTGGTGTGTCTGGATGACACTGTCGCAAATATATTACTAAAGCATGGTGTGGTAGCACACTGCCGTTTACAGACAGCTCGTTCATTGAAATGGGCAGTGAATTTGTACAGACATGTAGTTTTACTGATAAAACTATGCAGGGAACAAATGATAGCTAATGTTTGTGATTTCATCAAGGATTGATCATTTGCGCATCACCGCACAAAGTGTCTTAATTTAATTTAATCTTATTAAAAAAACATGTGTCAATCGCACCTCAAAATAACAAAAAAAGTGCTTCATTTGTGCTTTCCTTGCTTGTGATCTATTTTGAAATATTTCATTTACAGGCATTTAAATGTTGTTGTGTGTTAGAAAAACATAGAGATCCTACAGCCTATCTGTTATGTCCTAACTATTACATATACTTGTAATCAGCCTATGTCCTCCTATCGGCTCGGCCAGAGTGAGAGATGGTAATGGAATGTTGGTGTGCCTGTGATGAATGGAATGCCTGGGTGCCTGTGTGTCTGAGTGGTGACAGCTAGAGATGAGCTGAGCAGCAGGGAGGCTGCTCCTGGTGGGGATGGTGTAGGAGAAGTAGGAGCTGGTACATGGGTGAACTGAGATTGATGCTACCCTGAACTGGAACTAATAAAGAAGACTTTGAATACAGCTACAAGGCTTCCAGTGTGTCTATGTGCAGGGCACAACACTTTCCTTTCACACTCCCTGAGGCCAGGTAAGATTGTTACATACTTCATATTTCACTTAACAGATTCCTACAAATTTGAAGTCAGAGAAAGAAAATTTATTTTATTTATTTTATGAAGCTTATAGAGCGCACAGCTACCTCCGGCGGAGGTGTCCCGGCGCTAGGATTACATGATTGTCCCCATAAAGAAACATCAATCTCCATTTTAAAAGAACAGCAATTTGCCAGAACCCCTAGCCTAAAATTTAACCCCGTCATTATATGCACAGCAAATGTGAGAAAATAAAACAAATATAAAATCTTCTTCATTGATCATTCACCTTCTGAACTCCAGCACCCCTGCACCCCTACTTTCAGCGACTATGGCCACAATGTGAAAAGCAAGTGCTATGCAACCATTCATAAGTACATATAAGTAACCCGGGAGGAATAGTAGAAGGAGTTGCAGGGAGGAATGAAAGTTAAACCAGGGAAGGTGGGCATAGTGGGGTGAATTAAAATAAAGGTAGCAGCTGATATCCCTGCCTGTCCCTAATTTACATCATGTATTTTCATTAAAATCTGTATGCTGTTCTTTCATTATGAGAACTATTATTAATTTTTTATTGTGCATTCTTGACCAATTATGTAAATACTTTTTGTACAGTTTATCTGTTAATTTATAATGTAAAGACACATATTTCTTCTCAACCTGAAATCGGACCTGGCGCTTCGCAGTTTTTATTAAAATAAGGTGGCCCGTCCACAGGTTCGTTTGGCCTGTCTTAGAAAGTTTTGGCCAGTTCAATCCTCCTTGTCCAGCAAACATAGACGCCATGCCAATATCACGCCACGTGCACATGTGCTTCCCTAGATTCCAAATTCCAGTTTTTGGGCTTTGATCCTCTGGGGAGCCTGTGTTTGCCCTGTGACTGCCTCCTAGAGCCAGTGCTGTTGCATCAGCAGCAGAAAAGCTGGGGGAGGGCCACCTGCAAGGAAGCGGAGTCCTCTGTCAGCCTGAGTCAGCTCCACCGGGCACCTGCAAACACATCCCGGAGCGGGAAGTGCTGAATCAGAGTTTCTGTCAGAGGTTTCCAAAACAACAACAAAAGAAATGAAATCAATCTGGTTACTTCATTGTACGTTCTCATTTACTCTATATCAAATAATTTAGATTTTTTTTTCAAAGAACAGGAAATTTCCTAAAACCTTGGCAGGGGTATAAAACTGTCTCCGCTGAGGGCTGACTACAAATGGGACAGTATATATTTCAGTAAGGGCAGACATGAAGGGAACCAATGATGTCTACCAGTGGCGGGACAGACAAGTGTTGCTTAGGTTCTCCAGCTTTTGTTCTGTTCCATGATTTCTTTTTCCATTTTTAATGTTAATAACAATAATTCGATTTTATATAGCACTTTATTCCCGCACTTTTCTAAGTGCTATGAATAATTGATGTTCTGTTTTAACCACTTTATGGGATGGATTTAATTGACCTTCCGGAAAATTAAAGACTGGGTTGGCCTTGTAGGGATTTGAACTCATGACCTCAGAAGTTCATAGCCAAATTAGTTAATACTTCCCTGTGGGAGAGCAATAAAGGGGAAGAGAAAGAGAGAGAGAGTGTGTGGGTTTGTATAGACGCAGCATTTGAGAGGCTGTACTAACACTGCAAATGGTGAGGGTGGAGCCTGGGTCAGTAGCACTTGAGGGAGCTGTTAGGAGGTGAGGCAGCTCTGGGGTATTTGGCAAGGGAGACATGCAGGGCCTTACAATAAGGGTGAAGCTATGCACATTGCTTAAATAAAGGACACGCACACCTTGGCTCACTGGTGGGAGCGGAAGTCACGAGCGATCCCGGCCCATTTCTTTACAGCCTTCTAGCCACGCCTGGCTAGAAGGTGATACAAAGTGTGGTAGTGTTTCTGGGGCTCATCCGAGACCCCTGGAAACACTAGAGCGCTACATCCCTTCCCAAGTTAGTCTTTTGACGTAAGTCCAAATTGATGACTTAACAGGCAAAGTCTGCCAGACGCTGGCTGGGTCTTGGGTTTGGTCTGTGATCATAACGTTGTCTTCCTCTGATGGGTGTACGGTCTGTACAGTCTCTTGGGGGAGATTGTGATGTTAATCCAGTAATATCTGTTGGTGATTCATGATGTATTTGCATTGATTCATTTTCAGTTGGTTCGCCTGCCAGTGGCTCGTTATCTTGCTCCACACCACTAGACTCAGACGGTATCCGTTTGAACCACGAGATGTTTCTTGTTACTTCCTCTCCATTTCGCTGCACAGTTATGGTCGTACCCTTGGTCGCTTTTATTGTCCACGGTTCTGGCTCGTATGGAGTGCGGAATTTCCCGCCTGGCCTTCTGGTCCAGATAAGCACAGAGTCTCCTGGTGCTAATCCCCGGTCATGAGCCCTCCTTCTCCGACTCGCTTTATCATTGTTCCTCTTCCGTCGTTCCTGGGTGGCCTCCGGGCAGTAAGGCTCAGGCTTCCGATCTTCCGTCATGGGGAGCATTTCCCTCCATGGTTCCGCCAGCATAAGAGACCAAGGTGACCGTTGGGTCGTGCTGTGGGGTGTGCTCCGGTACTCTCTCAGGAAGTGCTGAAGTGCCTCTTCAGGGTCTGTTCCATCCACTGCGGTTATCCGCAGGACTTTGTTGATGTTTCTCATGAACCTTTCGGCTTCCCCATTGGCTTGGGGCCACTGCGGTGTGATGCGGTGATGCTTCACTCCTAGTCCTTGCAGGAAGTCTTTAAACTCGCTTCCCTGGAATGGAGGGCCCTTGTCTGTTTTGAGCACCTGTGGGATGCCAAACATGGCAAATGACTTATTCAGGATTGGCTGGATGTTCCTGAAACTGGTAGACGACGCTATCTCCACAATGGGATACTTGGTGTAGCTGTCTATGAGCACCACGGTCACTTTCCCGTCGGGTAAACTACTGAAGTCTAAACTGACCCACGACCATGGGGCCGGCGCAGGTTCCTCTGTGACAATAGGTGCAGGGATTTCAACACCACTCGTTAACTGGCACGCTCGGCAATTCTGAACCAGGGTGTCAACTTCCTTCTCAAGGTCAGGGAACAACACTTTCTCCCTCATTCGGGCATTCATCCTCCTGGTTCCCGCATGGGCGAGCGTTGTTGCCTGGGCCTGCAATGTTAATGGAATCACGACTCGAGGTCCCCTCAGCACAAGTCCGTTTTCTGCGATACTTAGTTCATTGTGTACCTTCCAAAATTTCCCTAAACGTTGTCAGTCTGCCTCACTCCAGTCTTGGGTATTGTGTAGAAATTCTTCCCAGGATCCAGCTCGTATTGCTTCAGCAACTCTTTGGATGATTGGGTCGGTGTTGTACTGGGCTGTGATTGTGCTTGCTGACAGTGCTTGAGGGCATGCCCACTGGGATATCATATTTACAAATTCTTCTGTTTGCGTGTCCTGTTGCTTCCTCTCCAGCTGGGTGGCGAGACAGAAAATCAGCAGGATTCTTCGATCCGGGCTTGTACACAAGGTCCATCTGATACTGTTGTATTTGGATTGCCCAGTGTTCTATCCTAGGCGGCGGATGAGGTGCAGTGCCCCTGAACAGGGGTATTAACGGCTGATGATCCGTGACCATCCGAAAAGGGTGTCCAGTTATGTATAGGTGGAAGTGATTACAAGCCCACTTGACCGCCAGCGCTTCTCTTTCAATTTGGGAGTATCTTGCTTCGGTTGCCGTGAGCGCTTTACTTGCAAATGCGAGAGGGGCCCATACTCCTGGTTCCGTTTCTTGTGACAGTAGAGCGCCAAACCCGACTGGGCTGGCGTCTACTACTATTTCAGTGTGTCTTGCGGTGTGGAAATAGGCCATGGTGGTTCGATCCAGTAACGCTTCTTTGACTTTGTTGAATGCTTCTTCCTCTTCTTGTGCCCATTTCCACAGACTTTCTTTTTTTGTTAGATTTCGCAGTGGTTCAGCAATGGTGGCTAGGTTTGGGATAAACCTTGAGCAGTATTGAGCCATGCCTAGGAAGCTTCTTACTTCAGAAGCGGTCGTTGGTGCGGGGGCATGTTTGATGGCTTGCGATTTCCTGGGGTCCACCTTGACTGCTTCAGCGTCGAATACGTACCCGAAGAATTCTATTGACTTTTGGAAGAACTTGCATTTGTCTTTGTGCAGATACACTCCGTGTTCTGCTAATCTTTTGAGTGTGGCTCTCAGTCTTCGATGGTGTTCTTCGCTTGTCTTGGAATGTATTAGGATATCATCGCTGACGTTTAATACTCCTTGCAGCACTGACAGTATCTCTTTGATGGTATTTTGGAATATTTCGGCAGCCAAGGATATGCCAAAGTTCAGCCTCGTGTATCTTCTGAGTCCCAGATGGGTCGAGAACGTAGTAATATATCTGCTCTCTTCAGCCAATCTCAATTGGTGGTATCCAGCATTCAGGTCTAGGTTTGAAAACCATTGGGCTCCATTCAGGTCTGCTAAGATATCATCAACTGTAGGTGTAATGTGTCTCTCCCTTTTTATTGCTTTGTTGGGCATGCGCATATCAATGCAGATTCTTATCTTGCCGGGTTGTCAGGGCTTCTCTTCTATGACCATCGGAGACTAAGCATGGGCGGAAAATCCGCTACGCTCGCGGATTTTGCGGATTTTCGGTAAATTTGCAATCCGCGAACGCTCGCGAATTTACCGAAAATCCGCACATTCGCATGCAGCGGATTTTTTTTTCTTGGTGATACAATTTTGCGGCGCGCGGCGTTTACTTACCGTCATTCAGCGTTTGCCGAGTTGTTTTTCTCGATATTTTGCGAGTGCTGCGCCATTTTGGATCTTGCTGCGGGATCCCGCGGGAATTTGGCGAGCGCGATTACGTCATCGCGGCTTGCCAACTTGCACAGCGAGAGTTTGTCAACGCGAGTACGCCGTGATCAAGTATCGCGGGACTTCGCAATTGCGACCTTGTAGATGCGGCGAGCAGCAACAATCTCGCACTCGCGAAAATACAAAATTTGAAATTCTGCACAAGAAATCCACCAGCAAGCAGCATAAACCTTCTGGAAATGATGATTTTTATCTGAATAACTCCTCAGGTTGACATTTGCCTGCACTTTTTTTGCGAGGAGTCCATTTTGGGGAGGGGGGGGGGTTTGGGGGAAAGAAATGCCCGACAGTCTTCAACTTCCTGTTCCTGTCCAGCAGGCTCCTCCCAGTGCTTTGTCCATCTCCTGGTCACTTTTCATTTGGATCTGGAGCTGGAAGGATTACTTTTTGTGGATGCTGCTGGATATTTGGATTTGAGGCCTTTTTGACTTTCTTTGGATCACTTTTGGATTAGAAATTTCACAAGTAAGTTTGTTTGGGGCATTACAGTTGCTGCAACTACAATTTTGGAATTTTCGATTTTTGGGCTGTTTTGGGGCCTTTTGCCCAGGGGTACTCAGTGGTGGGTGGACTGAGTCTTTCTGTGGGGTGTTTTGAATTTAAACATCATGGAGGGGCTGGATGGCTTGGGATTGTGCTGATTTTTCTGTGATTTTCTTTTTTTTGGCCTGTTGTTGTGGCCTTTTCACCAGGGGTAGTGAGTGTTGCATGGGCCTAGTCTTTCTGTGGGGTGTCTTGAATTTAAACATCATGGAGGGCCTGGATGGTTTGTGATTGTGCTGATTTTTCTGTGATTTTCGTTTTTTTGGCCTGTTGATGTGGCCTTTTCACCAGGGGTAGTGAGTGTTGCATGGGCCTAGTCTTTCTGTGGGTTGTCTTGAATTTAAACATCATGGAGGGCCTGGATGGTTTGGGATTGTGCTGATTTTTCTGTGTTTTTCGATTTTTTGGGGTGTTCATGGGGACAGGCCATGTGGGTGGGGGCCATTTTGAGTGCTGGTACAGGCAGGCCATGTGCTGGGAGGCAAGTGGCCATTTTGAATGCAGGCAGTGTTGTTAGGCCTGCAACCATTTTGCCTAGTTTTCAACCTTTATGCCCAGGGGTAGTGAGTGTTGCATGGGCCTAGTCTTTCTGTGGGGTGTCTTGAATTTAAACATCATGGAGGGCCTGGATGGTTTGGGATTGTGCTGATTTTTCTGTGATTTTCGTTTTTTTGGCCTGTTGTTGTGGCCTTTTCACCAGGGGTAGTGAGTGTTGCATGGGCCTAGTCTTCCTGTGGGGTGTCTTGAATTTAAACATCATGGAGGGCCTGGATGGTTTGGGATTGTGCTGATTTTTCTGTCATTTTCGTTTTTTGGCCTGTTGTTGTGGCCTTTTCACCAGGGGTAGTGAGTGTTGCCTGGGCCTAGTCTTTCTGTGGGGTGTCTTGAATTTAAACATCATGGAGGGGCTGGATGGCTTGGGATTGTGCTGATTTTTCTGTGATTTTCTTTTTTTGGCCTGTTGTTGTGGCCTTTTCACCAGGGTAGTGAGTGTTGCATGGGCCTAGTCTTTCTCTGGGGTGTCTTGAATTTAAACATCATGGAGGGCCTGGATGGTTTGTGATTGTGCTGATTTTTCTGTGATTTTCGTTTTTTTGGCCTGTTGTTGTGGCCTTTTCACCAGGGGTAGTGAGTGTTGCATGGGCCTAGTCTTTCTGTGGGGTGTCTTGAATTTAAACATCATGGAGGGCCTGGATGGTTTGTGATTGTGCTGATTTTTCTGTGATTTTCGTTTTTTTGGCCTGTTGTTGTGGCCTTTTCACCAGGGGTAGTGAGTGTTGCATGGGCCTAGTCTTTCTGTGGGGTGTCTTGAATTTAAACGTCATGGAGGGCCTGGATGGTTTGGGATTGTGCTGATTTTTCTGTGATTTTCGTTTTTTTGGCCTGTTGTTGTGGCCTTTTCACCAGGGGTAGTGAGTGTTGCATGGGCCTAGTCTTTCTGTGGGGTGTCTTGAATTTAAACATCATGGAGGGCCTGGATGGTTTGGGATTGTGCTGATTTTTCTGTGATTTTCGTTTTTTTGGCCTGTTGTTGTGGCCTTTTCACTAGGGGTAGTGAGTGTTGCATGGGCCTAGTCTTTCTGCGGGGTGTCTTGAATTTAAACATCATGGAGGGCCTGGATGGTTTGGGATTGTGCTGATTTTTCTGTGTTTTTCGATTTTTTTGGGGTGTTCATGGGGACAGGCCACGTGGGTGGGGGCATTTTGAGTGCTGGTACAGGCAGGCCATGTGCTGGGAGGCAAGTGGCCATTTTGAATGCAGGCAGTGTTGTTAGGCCTGCAACCATTTTGCCTAGTTTTCAACCTTTATGCCCAGGGGTAGTGAGTGTTGCATGGGCCTAGTCTTTCTGTGGGGTGTCTTGAATTTAAACATCATGGAGGGCCCGGATGGTTTGGGATTGTGCTGATTTTTCTGTCATTTTCGTTTTTTTGGCCTGTTGTTGTGGCCTTTTCACCAGGGGTAGTGAGTGTTGCCTGGGCCTAGTCTTTCTGTGGGGTGTCTTGAATTTAAACATCATGGAGGGCCTGGATGGTTTGGGATTGTGCTGATTTTTCTGTGATTTTCGTTTTTTTGGCCTGTTTTGGCCTTTTCACCAGGGGTAGTGAGTGTTGCATGGGCCTAGTCTTTCTGCGGGGTGTCTTGAATTTAAACATCATGGAGGGCCTGGATGAATTGGGATTGTGCTGATTTTTCTGTGTTTTGTCGATTTTTTGGGGTGTTCATGGGGACAGGCCATGTGGGTGGGGGCCATTTTGAGTGCTGGTACAGGCAGGCCATGTGCTGGGAGGCAAGTGGCCATTTTGAATGCAGGCAGTGTTGTTAGGCCTGCAACCATTTTGCCTAGTTTTCAACCTTTATGCCCAGGGGTAGTGAGTGTTGCATGGGCCTAGTCTTTCTGTGGGGTGTCTTGAATTTAAACATCATGGAGGGCCCGGATGGTTTGGGATTGTGCTGATTTTTCTGTCATTTTCGTTTTTTTGGCCTGTTGTTGTGGCCTTTTCACCAGGGGTAGTGAGTGTTGCCTGGGCCTAGTCTTTCTGTGGGGTGTCTTGAATTTAAACATCATGGAGGGCCTGGATGGTTTGGGATTGTGCTGATTTTTCTGTGATTTTCGTTTTTTTGGCCTGTTATGGCCTTTTCACCAGGGGTAGTGAGTGTTGCATGGGCCTAGTCTTTCTGCGGGGTGTCTTGAATTTAAACATCATGGAGGGCCTGGATGAATTGGGATTGTGCTGATTTTTCTGTGTTTTGTCGATTTTTTGGGGTGTTCATGGGGACAGGCCATGTGGGTGGGGGCCATTTTGAGTGCTGGTACAGGCAGGCCATGTGCTGGGAGGCAAGTGGCCATTTTGAATGAAGGCAGTGTTGTTAGGCCTGCAACCATTTTGCCTAGTTTTCAACCTTTATGCCCAGGGGTAGTGAGTGTTGCATGGGCCTAGTCTTTCTGTGGGGTGTCTTGAATTTAAACATCATGGAGGGCCTGGATGGTTTGGGATTGTGCTGATTTTTCTGTGATTTTTGTTTTTTTTGGCCTGTTGTTGTGGCCTTTTCACCACGGGTAGTGAGTGTTGCATGGGCCTAGTCTTTCTCTGGGGTGTCTTGAATTTAAACATCATGGAGGGCCTGGATGGTTTGGGATTGTGCTGATTTTTCTGTGATTTTCGTTTTTTTGGCCTGTTGTTGTGGCCTTTTCACCAGGGGTAGTGAGTGTTGCATGGGCCTAGTCTTTCTGTGGGGTGTCTTGAATTTAAACATCATAGAGGGCCTGGATGGTTTGGGATTGTGCTGATTTTTCTGCGATTTTCTTTTTTTTGGCCTGTTGTTGTGGCCTTTTCACCAGGGGTAGTGAGTGTTGCATGGGCCTAGTCTTTCTGTGGGGTGTCTTGAATTTAAACATCATGGAGGGCCTGGATGGTTTGGGATTGTGCTGATTTTTCTGTGTTTTTCGATTTTTTGGGGTGTTCATGGGGACAGGCCATGTGGGTGGGGTCCATTTTGAGTGCTGGTACAGGCAGGCCATGTGCTGGGAGGCAAGTGACCATTTTGAATGCAGGCAGTGTTGTTAGGCCTGCAACCATTTTGCCTAGTTTTCAACCTTCATGCCCAGGGGTAGTGAGTGTTGCATGGGCCTAGTCTTTCTGTGGGGTGTCTTGAATTTAAACATCATGGAGGGCCTGGATGGTTTGGGATTGTGCTGATTTTTCTGTGATTTTCGTTTTTTTGGCCTGTTGTTGTGGCCTTTTCACCAAGGGTAGTGAGTGTTGCATGGGCCTAGTCTTTCAGTGGGGTGTCTTGAATGTAAACATCATGGTGGGCCTGGATGGTTTGGGATTGTGCTGACTTTTCTGTGATTTTCGTTTTTTTGGCCTGTTGTTGTGGCCTTTTCACCAGGGGTAGTGAGTGTTGCATGGGCCTAGTCTTTCTGTGGGGTGTCTTGAATTTAAACATCATGGAGGGCATGGGATTGTGCTGATTTTTCTGTGTTTTTTCGATTTTTTGGGGTGTATAACTGAACTGATGTTCCTCTGTCTTCCATTGCTTTTAGGTGCACAAGACTCAAGAGAACCACCAGTGCCAGGAAGAAGTCCTGCAGCGGTGTGTGTGTGCAGCATAACGTCACGCGACGTCACCTCTGTCCACAGACAACTCTGCAACTCGTGCAACTGCGGCCTGCTGTACTGACCTGCTCTGAAGAAGATGGCCCCAAAAAAAGTTCCCCGTAGCTCCTCTAGCAAGAAAGTTGCCAGTAAGGAGCAGAAGAAGCAAGTTACCAAGGAGGCTGGTGTGCCGGCGGCCGCGTTTTTTGGGAGTAAAAAAAAAAGTACGCCTGCAGCAGCAGCGGGATCTGCTGGGGACCAAGCTGGGAGCAGCACCCCCGCTCCATTGGGCTCAGTGCCGCCACCACCACCACCACGCCAACTTAAGTCCAAGCCCTTGAGTGCTGCAGAGGCAGTCAGTGTACTTCTTCAATCACCATCGACCAGTGATGTTGGATCATCGCAAGAAAGTAGCAGCAATGTCCCTGAATCAACACAGGTTGTTGTAACTCATCTGACAAGTGTTGAACAACCACAGCCGCAACAACAACCACATGTGCAAGTACAGGCCCAAGTACATGTGGAAGGAGAGGCAGCGCAAGGAGATGCGCAAGCAGAGGTGCATGGAGGGTCACAAGTGCCCACAATAGTTGTTCCTCCTGAAGTAGGCAATGTATGTGTGTGGGTACTGCACTCTGTATTGTAATTTTTGACAAAGTTAATCCGATACGAGTGCTACCTTCGATTAGTGCCTGCAACACTTATTACAACATGTATTTAGCCTGGCACCTAATGGCTGCCAGGGCTCTTGGGTGCACTCTTAAATGAGTAAACTCTTAGTTAGCTTTCAACATTTAAATTCTTATTTATTCCATTATTTATATGTTATATTGCAACTGTATATCAATCATATTCAAATAATACTGACATTATTCATCTTTTTTCAAAATAAGTGCATCACATTACAATTTGATCAACCAAAATATACAATATAAAATACATCAACCCAATGCATTTCGGGACCATTCGGCCCCTTCGTCAGGGGTCTATCAAAAATATACACAAAGACAAAGAAGATTAGTAGAAAGAAAAGAAAAAAAGGGAAAAAAGAGAACAAGAAAACTCGTTACTCTCAATGTTTAGAGGTTTCACAGTTAATTTTATCATTGTTAGTATTTAAATGATCTCCACTCTCTTATATTGAGATACTATCTCTCTCAATGTTATTATAGGAGTTATTGTCGCTTCTACAACGCAAGGTAAGTTGTATATGCATAAGTTTATTTGAAACGTATGATCAAATGAGTACTATGCCTTTTACTAAGCCTGCCTACCGTTATTATGAGGTTGATCTTGTTGGTGTACAGCTTGCCTATGGAAAAACGAAGGATAAATATGGGGTAACTTACTGCACACATGTTAAACAATATTACACGTGATCAATGTTCCACCTTTGTGGTTACCTTGCGAGCCTATGCGTGTTGCGTCGGTCTCGCTTCCGTGCTCCGGACAAATGAAATCTTTCTGATAAAAAAGAAACCAATTAAAATCTAGGTTTATTCAAAAATGCTTGATATTCATATATTTATAATACACCAAGTAGGGGCACATCAGGAAATCGACAATCAAGCCGAGGTATCATTTGAGAAAGCCAATCCTCCTGATGATCATTCATTGTCTTCCACATCCCTAGTAAGGAAAAGATCAAGGGGGGTGTCTACATCTTTTTCAAGTCCACCTCCTTCTGATGATATGGATGAAAATTGGGAACCACCACGGCCGTCTGAGAGTGAGGCACACCATGATCTGACAAAGGTACTTAAGCGTAAAAGGAAGGTCGTCGAAAAACTCATAGTTATGGAGTGTGATGAAGCTCAACAAGAAGTGGCGGATACTGCTGCTGATGAAGGCTCTCACGATGACGACCCAGTCATCATAAAGGTCATGCAGCCCCAGCGGGCATGCAGCAAAGAGACATTTTGACCCTAGCCCGAGAAGCTGCTGAGCGTGATGATGATGTCGACGAGGAGGCAATGGAAACACAACAATCATTGGAGTTAACTAGTACACCAACACGTACCGCTTCCATATTTCTTCCTCGCCAGAAGGGACCTCCATCCACCTCGACCTCAATTAGTGGTGGTGAAAGTGCACAACGTACTAAAGTTCGGCAATCCACATCCTCCACTTCATCTGGCATTAGCAGCAAGACCACCCCCACCAGTATCGCCGCCTCCTCCGGCCCCCACAGACAATTCAAGTCCCCAGCTTGGGACTTCTTTAGTGTTTGCCCAAAAAGGGAAAACTTCGCCATTTGTAGCATTTGTAAGGTTGCAGTTAGTCGTGGTAAGTTTGGTACCAACCATGGTACCGGAGGCCAGATAGGTCATCTTAAGAGACAGCACACTGTCCAATGGTTTGCGCACCTACAGGCGATCAAGGAAGCCCGAATTGCACGTAATGAAAACGTTGATTTTTCATCTGATGATGACGAGGAGGAAGAAGACGTGTCAAACACTTCACTTACACCCAGTACCCCTGTCAGCAGCACACCCCATGTGAGCCACACTAAGAGTGTGGGAGAGAGTGAGACACCAATGCGAAAAAGTTAATCAGCGAGCGTAACTGGGTCGAAGATATCATCATCATCATCCCGTAAATGCTTGGTGCAGGGCAACATTAAAAAGATGTTGTTTACAGAAGCGCAATATGAACGCAACCACCCACTGACGCGTCTGTATAACACTAAGCTGGCTAAAATGCTAGCTCTGGACCTTCTCCCTTTTTCTTTTGTAGAAGGGGTTGGTTTTCTAGAATTAGTGGCAGCGCTCTGCCCTAAATGGAAGGTTCCTAGCCAGTTCTATTTTGACAGAGTTGCGGTTCCAGCACTACATGAAGATGTGCTGGAGGTGATTGGGGCAGCTTTGCAGAAGAGTGCTGTTCACACTATACATCTGACAACAGACATGTGGACCAGTGGCGCAGGCGCTGATTAACTGTGCATCACTGCACACTGGGTCTCTTTTTCAGGGGTTAAGGCAAAGCTAAACGCAGGTGTTTACCCGGACCAAGTTTTTAAAGCTGCTCGGAAACATGCAACACTAGCCATGTTTGGTTTGGAGAAACGTCACACAGCACAAAACATTTTGGATGAGTTTAATACAAAGGTCCTTGACTGGCTGTCCCCCAAAAAACGCCAGATTGGTTATGTTTCCACGGATAATGGCGCCAATGTAGTTAAGGCCATGGAGCTGGGTCAGTATTTCAGAGTGCCGTGTTTGGCGCACTGTGTAAACCTGGTTGTCAAAAAATTCTTGAGTGATAAAGACAGTCCAGCGTACGAGGTAGTGGACACCTGCCAAAAAATGTGCAACCATTTCAGCCATTATTTTAAGGCCCGGAAGCATCTGAGGAGCCTGCTACATGAACGTCGAATGCCAGTGAAAGCACTCATCCAGGAGGTGGCAACACGTTGGAACTCAACCTTCTACATGCTTGAGCGTCTGTATGAGCAGTATACGGTACTCGATCACTATTTCTTAAAACAGGGTACAGCTCAGAAGGACCTGAGGATGGGTGCGGCGCAATGGGACATAGTTAAAAGCCTGACACGCATGCTTCGTTCTTTTGAGGTCTTCACGCGTGCAGTCAGCAAGGAGGACTATAATTTGGGAAAAGCTATCCCATTGTTGTACATGCTGGAGCACCAACTGAAGGAGGTGACTTCTGTGTTTCAAAAAGATGAAAAAAAACAAGACCCTTTTGTTTTGGCGGAGAAATTATTAGAGCGCCTACAAGGTGATGAACGTCTTAAAATGATCCACAGCTACAAAAAGGCGCTGGCAGGCCGAGCATTCTTTCCTTTTGCTGATGAAGATGTTACAAAGTACAAACGTTGGCTAGCCTTGTCAGCCAAGAGGTTTGAAAGAGAACGGCAGAAAATTGAAGGAAAAGGCAGTACATCAGCATCAGCATCAGCAGGCCATCCGCAGTCAAAAAATCCACTTCTGCACCTGTGGCTGTGGCACAAGTGACCTCTCAGCCATTAAAGACACCGGCAACCGGATCATCTGCACCAGACACAACAGTAACATTGGATGCTGAAGAGGATTGGCTAACTCGGCTTGGGTTTGGTTCTCAAAAGGTCACAGCAAAAGCTAAGCAAAGTGGAGGAACCTTGGAGGACCTTGAGTCGATGGTGCAGGACTATCTGAATGACTCAACAGGGGTCTATGTTAATGCTGACCCATTGCCGTATTGGCATGGGAAAAAAGAATTGTGGCCACAGCTCTCCAACCTGGCTTTAAACTACTTGTCTTGCCCACTCGCAAGCGTGTCTTCTGAACGTGTTTTCAGTGCTGCTGGTGGCATTGTAACTCCCAAACGGAGCCGCCTCTCGCCCAAAAATGTGGAGAGGTTAACAATGATCAAGATGAATCAGCACCGCATACCACCAGATTACAGAGTACGAGAAAGCACGCCGGATGAAGACGAGGTGGACAGCAACGTAGATGAGGGAATTTCTTCTCTGTCAGGTGACACTGAGCTCACCCTGCCTGAATTCGCAGAGTATGATGACGAAGCCTTATTCTTATTCCTGGATCCTGACACCGAGCCCTGAAAATGAGACAATGAATCAATAACTTTCTTTTTCGTCCTTATTCACTTTTATTCCTGTGTGTCTGTCTTTCTTTGTTGTGCACAGTTAATATAATTCAAACTTTAATCACCTAATCACAAAAACAAGCCCATCAGCAGAACTGTCTTCACTTGTTTGCTTATTGATTTGAAGGTGCCGCAGTCTGCATTCCTCAGGTTCACAAGTTCAGAAGAACATGCTCCTCTATCCTCCTCCTCCAGACTCCTATTTCCATCAAAGCAGAGGGCTGGATTACGCCCAATGAAGAAAGACTCAGCACTTGTGGGGGTGTTCTACTTCTTTGCGGGTGAGTTGACGGCTCTGGGGCCATTGCTGGGAAGCTCCAATACCGGATAAAAGTGGTTTGGACCAAATCGGAGGTGGAATTTGTTTTGTGTTTTTACTGACTTGCTTGCCTTTGAGGTGCTCTTTGGGGGGGTTCCGGGTGTTTGTGGGTGAGTTTTGGGGTCTGGGAGCACTGCTGGGACAGTCTAATCTTGATTGCATTTGCTTTTCAGGAAATCCGTGCTGGAAAACGGGAGTTATGGCCTAACTGCACAGCGCGTTTAGACCGAAGGCCGAGAAATATTGTAAGTATGAGATTTTCCTTTTTGGCTGTTTGGGGGTGTTGTGCTTTTTGGCGGGTGGGTTGGCGGGTCTTGGGGCATTCCTGGGAAGGTCTAATACCGGATAGAAGTGGTTGGGACAAAATCCACGCTGAATGTTTTTTGCTATTTCTGACATTTTGCTTAATGTAGCGTTTTCGGGGGCCTGTTTGGGGGGCTTCCTGGTGTTTGTGGGTGGGTTTCGGGGTCTGGGAGCACTGCTGGCTATGAATACTTTAGTTTGCAAGAGGTTTGAAGAAAATCCATGGTGGCAGAGGGGAGTTAGGGCCTAGCTGCAGAGCGCGCGCAGAGTGATTTGGGAAATTGGCAAAAAAATGCCTAAGTCCCCATTTTTGTACTTTTGCTTTTTGGCTGTTCGGGGGTCTTCTACTCGTTTTCTCCTGGGAAGACGGCTCTGGGGCCATTGCTGGGAAGCTCTAATACCGGATAAAAGTGGTTTGGACCAAATCGGAGGCAGAATTTTTTTTTTGTTTTTGCTGACTTGCTTGCCTTTGAGGTGCTCTTTGGGTGGGTCCTGGGTGTTTGTGGGTGAGTTTTGGGGTCTGGGAGCACTGCTGGGACAGTCTAATCTTGATTGCATTTGCTTTTCAGGAAATCCGTGGTGGAAAACTGGAGTTATGGCCTAGCTGCATAGCGCGTTTGGACCGAAGGCCGAGAAATATTGTAAGTATGAGATTTTCCTTTTGGGCTGTTTGGGGGTGTTGTGCTTTTTGGCGGGTGGGTTGGCGGGTCTTGGGGCATTCCTGGGAAGGTCTAATACCGGATAGAAGTGGTTGGGACAAAATCCATAAGGAAAAGCCTTTTGGCACTTTTTGTAACTTAGGGTTCGTTAGGGTCAGCCCTAGCAGCAGGATTGCATGTGTTTCGGGGTGTTCTAGATTTTTGCAACTGAGTTCTGGGGTCTTAGAGCACTCGTGAGAATGTGTAATTTTGGTTGCAAGTCATTTGAAGAAAATCCATGGTGGGAAAGGGGCGATTTGGCATAGTTAAAGAAAGCCTCTACCACTATTCTTAACTTAGGGCTCGTTAGGGTTAGCAGTATTTCTATTGCATGTGTTTGGGTGGGGGGGTTTTCGAGTCTTGGAGCGATGCTGGCTATGGATACTTTTGCTTGCTTGCAAGTGGTTTGAATACAATCCACGGTGGGAAAGGGGTTATTTGGGCCTACTTTTACTTTCGAAGTACGTTTTGTCACCAGTTTTCTGCTAGGCCTCGTTTTTTGAGATCTGATTGGGGGTCTTCTACATTTTTGCGACTGGCTTTAGTAAGGGTCTGGGTGGGAGCACTGCTGGGAAGGTCTAATTTTGTTCTAAAACACAGTTTACAGTACACCTAGCTTGAGGGGAAAGATCCGCTAAATTAATTTGGCCATACTTATTTATCCTTCAAAAGGTGACTCAGACAGAGTACGCACTTTCAAAAATGTTGTACTGTCTATTAGGAAAATCAAAGTGTGACTTTTTGCACTACACTGCGTACATACCTTATAGTTATTTATCAGTGCTGTTTTTCGTTCATTAATTACAGGCCGGGTTTCAGTCTGTGCAATGGGGAAAAAAGGATGGAGTCAGGCTTCACATTAGCGAGCCGCAATTCAGCATCCGCCAGGCAGGCAGTGGACAGGGTTTCTTCTGGTCACCAACATTGATGGACGAAGCGTCAGCTGGAATGGAGGAGTGCCGCTAAAAAGAGGAATTGTTTGCTGCATGCAACTTACTTACCAAATTCAACAGGAGGACAACTACAACAACATACAGACAGATACAGTATCCATTCTTTTCTTCTATGAGTGTGACTGCATTTCTTGGATCTCTCTCTGCTTCTAAATTGATCCCTACAGCCATTCTATAGGTTTTACTTCGGCTATTTTTTAAACCTAATTTAATGTAGCCCTGTACTGTCGCATTCTGTCATTCACGGTTGTCGAAAGTACTACTTACTTTTCAGTAACAATGCATTCAGTAGTGCATGCACTTCCTTTATGTCACGTAAATGATTTATGGTTAGCTTTGTACCCAAAAATTTCTTTATGTTCAATTATTGTTTGTCCATGCTGTGCTTTTTTTTTTTCTCTCAACAAAACCTACCCAAAAAGAAACCCCCATTCCCATCCATTTTACAAACCCTAACCCTCTTCCCCCGGGCTGTGTGTTTTTGCTTGATGTGTGACTAAATGACATCAATAATTCCACACACTTGCTGGGGAGGATAAGGTCATAGCAACAGGCTGGTGAAGGAATCCGAGGATATATTCTAGACTTACTCAGCTTCAGTACTATTTCTTGTAGTAGCAGCCAATGTTAAAGAAATCCTACACAAGTACAAGTTATACTATCAATACTTTATCATTTGTTAGGCTACATTGTGGCACTGTTCTAGTCTAGTGTACTGTCACCTGCTATATTCTCTATCGTACCGTTGTAATGCTACAGTAAGGACAAACCAGGTTTCATTTTCTTTTTTTCCATAGCCATGCAACTGCCACTGTGTCACACCACTAGTACCACCGCAATGAGGAGGAAATTTCATCCGCCCTGGATTGCCAACCTTAATCGCCATTTCCCGTGGAGCCAGCCCTGGGCCTAGCCCTACTTCCAAACACAAATTACAGGTAAGATAAGCGTTTGGTTGGAGGTAGTATAATGGAGTATTAGGAGAGACGAGAGATTGACTGTAGTACTACTAAAGTCCTAGGACTATTCAGGAAAACAAACTTACTGTTAAACCCCCACCCACCAGACTCAAAAGCCGTAAAAAACAGGTATGGTCAGATAAAGTTTCAAAAAGTATATTTTTATAGCCCTAACAAAATAATCTCCTGCAAGACCCTCCCTAACCCCAACGATTGTCCTTCAAAAATCCCAGAAAAACCCAACTCCTAATTCCCACCCCCCAAAAGTCTCTAAAAAAGGGGCAAGGGACACTACGGCAGGGTGCTGTTGACTTTAGCGGCCAGGGCATCATGCTCCTTGCGGAGGGTGCCATGGTCGAAGCGGAGGCCCTCCACCAAGTTCTTATAGCTTAGGACCTCCTGCTCCAGGTAGGACACTCTGAGGCATAAGCAGCGCCGGCGTGCCTTGCAAATCCTGTGGGGGGCAGCTGCTGTCTTTGCTGCTCGGTGTTGGCGTTTGGCTTTGGTAGCCCGGCTCCGTACCGCTGGAGCACTGCGCTGGCTGGCAGCCCGTGGGGGCACGGAGGAGGATGCAGCTGTCCCAGTGGATGTTGTTGTAGTACCAGACTGCGTCTCCTCCTCCTCCAGGGCCACCAGCCGCCGATAGTCAGCGACAGTGGCATCCAGCCTCCGTTGCTGGGCCATTCGAGCCAGCTCCCTCCTCCTTGATGGTCTGTTGGATTTGGAAGGAGCAACTATATGAAGAAAGAAAGACATAGTCTGTAACCAATGCTCCTTAAGATTAACACAAAATGATTGAGCAGAAAGTTGTGTCACAGTACACGTAGCAAATTGAAAGCACAGTACATAACTATTGAGGACAGTATCTATGTAACCTCCGACTTCTTCATCCTTGCTCTAACATTAGTGGGAGTTTAAGGAACAAATTCTACGAGCACTATGGACTTCCATTACAGTCGACTATGACAGTACACCAGTCTTCTTCTTCTTCTCTCTTGTTTAGGAAAATTGGTACGTTATCTTATGCAAGCCGGCATAATGCCAGCGCAGTGAACTTGCACCCGAGGAAAACAGACGCACACCATGATGAGTGAGACAGACTTACGTTACTGTACCGGTCCAGTACATGCAGGTGGTGAAGCTCTTACTTTTCTATTACGGGTGGCACTGAGAATACTCTGTTAAAAGGGCTACTGCTTAATTAATTAAGCTTTCGCCCAATAGTGCAAATGAGTATTAGAAAAGGAAAATGAAGAAGCTAAATAATCTGATTATCTATCACTTCACATGGGATGTATTTGATGACATATGGGATGACTTTAGGTGCTTTGCTTATTATTGAGTGAACAGTGATACACCCACACATGAATGACGTACTACTGCTAAACTAAAGTTATTAAGAGAGGTAGGGAGTGTCCACCGTAATAACCGGATATATGCTGTGCTTGCAGTTGCAATACAAACTACTGCTACTATTCATGGTAGTATTTGGACAAAATTACAACTTCTTTTCCTTGCCTTTCCTACACTGGAACGGACGTGCGGGTGCGGTGTTACATGCTCTTCAAAGTAACACTTAGTTCATCCAGTGACCGTCTACTCTCTCTAGATACACATATGCTATCTAAGAGTCAGATAGTACCATGATCCAGGCATCCATCCATTCAAAGTATATGCACACATACAGTTTCTGTTTCACCCACCCAGGCTGTTCTCCTTCCACCCATCCTTGCTTCATCATTCACCCAGCCATGCACCATACCATATTCTTTCCTTCCCAGCCATCTTGGGGACCAAGTAAACACATATCGTTCTTCTTTGCCAGTCATCATTACATTTCTCGTCCTTCCACACTTACTTACACCCTTCTTTCGCTTTTCGTTCATCCCATCCATCAAGTTCATCTCAGATCTGATTGGGATTCTTCTCGCCAAAAACTTCACAGCTAAGTCGAAGTACATTTAGAGGAGGCTACTACCTGGTTGATTTATAATACACCCGTGCAGAAAGCACACTCTGCAGTCTTCAATCTAAATAAGTAAGGAATATATAGCTTACCTCTGCCCGCCACCACCGTGTTATCCCTCACAGAATTGTCCGGCACTTCCACCGCCTCCTCCCCAGAGTTGTCCTCGTCCAATGCCACCACCACCTCCGCGCTGGCCCCGCCTCCAGATGTTCCACCTACAAAGTACATTTAATAATGTTAGAATACACCACTCACTACTATATAATATTTGGTCTAGGAGGAAGAAAGGAATGTGAAAAAAACAGAATACAATTTTATTATTTGTGGCTGTCTACTCTAAAGTAAAAATGTCCCTTTTTCCAGGGAAGGCTGTTGTCTTGCTGCACTTTTTGGCACAACTGATGAATGCTTGCTTTTTATTTTTAACACGCACCACTTTTTCTCCTAACAGACAGAAGCTTGACTTCTAAGAACACGAGCAGGATCAAGTTCAAACCAGGTGAGAGCTCGGCTCGACCACAAGAAATGTGTCCAATTAATCGTCAGCCCTAAGCACTTTTCCATTTCCAGTTAAACGTTTACTTTTATGACAAACTTGATTTTAATAAATGTGTTTACTTTCAATAAAGCTTTTAAACTTAAATAGACTCTGTGGTTTTTGGTCCTCCAGACTAGAGTGGATGAGCTAAAGGTTTTGGAATTTTTGCAAGCATGAGTCCGTGCCTCTGACATCATTGGGGATCAATCATCGGTGACTTTGGGAGCTAAATGACTCTGCCACACTATCTAGTCAGTAAGGAGATTGGGGGTTCAACTACAAAGTCTGCTATTACTGAGGTATGTGGAAAGTCTAACAGCACCTATTATAATTGATAAGCTAAGCAATGCATTATTTAGTGTCCATAGTTCTGTTAGTGCAGATTTGTCCCTGCAACAGTAGTAGAATGGATTGTCCTCCTATCCAAACCAAAAGTAAAGTAGTATCTTATTCTTTCTTGGTGGTCATTCACCTTTTTATTGTTGGCAATTGTCAAAGCATAAACATTTAGAAGACTTGAAAAGACATTATGGACAATCCCAGAGGACTGCACTCAGTGCATAGAGCTATTGCTGACTAGAATGGGAGTCCAATGGAATTGCCAAATGTGCAATCTTAGTTAGCTACACAGACAGACTAATAAGAATAATCTAGTAATACCACACGGAGTCATAGTCGAGGCAGGATAAGACTTTAGATCCAGTCTACAAGAAGATCAAAGACGATTTAGAAAAAATCGAATGAGGAACGCTAGGAAAAAATAAGTACTCTATATTAAAATTAAAACTTACTGGGGCCAGCAAAGGAGCCCTCGCCTGCCCGATCCTGGCCTGCATCCTGAACAGCACCCTCCTCCTCCTCCTGTGTCCTCCTCTTGCCCCTGGGGGGAGCTGATGTACAACATGAAAGAAAGAAAAACAGAAAACATGGATGATATTTGTCAACCAAATCAAACATTTCAAAAGAACTAACAAAATATTTTGGCGAAATAGCAAATAGACAACTATTCCACAGGATATATTATTGACCAATCTCATGTGGTCTACTACGTTATTAGTATTGCTTGATTTGCGGACCGTCGAATTGGAAACTTCTTATGTAACTCACTAAACAAAGTACTAAAAAGGTTTGCCTAGGATTGGCAGGCAGCAGTCCGCAGCACGCGAAGTGACAGACAAAGTCCATCGTGATTGCAGATCAGCGAGAACACTAAAGTTTTCTACTACATTAACCAGTCATTAAAATACTCAAACTATCAATCCACCACCACTATTTCTTCTTATCGCCATGTGTACAAAGGAAGGACTGGACTTGAGTCTGTAGGGGCTGATTTAGAGGCCCTTTGCGGCTCTTTTGCTCCATTGTTGCGTGACTTTTGTGACGCAGCGGCAGCACAAAAGAGGCGCAATTGTGCGGCGTATATTAACAACGTGACGCATATGGGAGATGCATCACGTTGTAAAGCCCTGCGCCATCAGGGGGCGTTCTGGCGCAAGGGAGGGTGTTCCTGCGCAGGAACGCATCCTAAAAGTGGCTGAGGGAAATCTACAAGATTTCAATCACTCACTTTAACGACAATGATGCGTGACTCAAACCCTGCGCCTGCTTGAAGCAGACGTTCGGCTTGACGCAGCATTGGGGAGATAGGGCACCCCAGAGCTTTGATGGAGCTGCGCCATCGTTGCGACGCAACTCCAGCAATGCGCCACCTTTACGGCACAGATGCGTAACGCTTTGGTGACGTTTTGGGCCCATGGTGCGCCGCATTGTAAACGGCGCACCATGGGTGATGGTGGTGTGGGGCACAATTACTGGCGCATCCCTGCTACTTTGCAGGGATGTGCCGGTAATTAAAAATCTGAACCTTAGTGTGTAGCATTACGCAGTTCTTTAAACTACACTCATACATAATTTCACAGGCCAATGAAATTAACACAAAATCGAAAACAAATAAGCATAGTGCAACACTACTGAGAAGGAGAGCAGTGCACCTGAAATGCACAGAAGATTTTGAAATATAATTTACCTACAATGTAATGAGCAGCATTATTGCTCTTGGTAAAAAACAAAAATTTGCAATATAATGACATACAGCAGGAGAAAACAGAGTAGTAAAGAAATAGCTACTACTACTCACCAAGCCCGGGGATCTCAAGGCCAAGCAGGTCGAGCAGATCTTGTTCACGGACCAGGACATCCGTCCAGCGGTGGGTGGCCTGGTTGTAGGTGCGCCGGACCCGAGAATGGTGGTACATGGCCCGGCACACCTTCTCCCACCGCTTCCGGCGCTCCCGGATCCCGTACCCGACACCGATCCTGCCGCCTGCCATGATGGTCCTGGGGAGGCGGCGCTGAACATAAAAAATGAGTGCGGCCACCTCCTCCGGGCTAAAGATCTCGCGGGGTACGACCTGCTCCCCCCTCAAACGCCCGCACGGGAGCCGGGCACAGGGTGCGGGACCCTTCCCCTTCTCGGGATGCTTCCCGGCTCCCTTCACCATGGTCTGGGCAGAAAGGAATAAAGAAAATAGAATAGGGAAGAGAAGAAAAGAAAAGAGTTTAAAAAAGTAGTTTAAAATTAACCAAAAGTAGCAGTAAACACAAAAATATAGGGCTAGAAAAATAGAGGGATAGATAATAAGTAAAATAGATAAAAAAAAACTTCAAACAAGCAAAGGATGGCAGAGATTTAGAGAGGATACAAAAAGCATGCCCAGAACCATAGCAATGAATGAGAAACAAGATGGCCGCGCCCGTTCAGGACCGCGCGGGTAAGTTCGCTGTGAAAAATTTCTGGGGGCTCTTAATTAGCTGAATATGTAGCGGGAATTGAGCTTAGGCACACTGACACCTTCACACTCGCCTTACTTTCCTACTGCCTCGCCTAGCTGTTGGTTTATGTGAAAGGCGGCGGCGGGCGCCATCTTGGGTGTGGGCTCGGGCTGCGCTCCAGTCGCGCCGGCCTCCCACCCTCCTCACGCCCCATATATTGGAACCATGACCAGACGGCGCAGCGGGCTGGCGCAGCGGGCGCGCGCCGAAGCCGCGCCAAAGCCAAGCCCGTCTGCGTCCGTCCGCGGCCGGACCCGGCCCAGGGCCATAACCCCTGGTCTCCGATTGCTGTACTCTCCCCGGCACCTACTAGAACTAAACCCCGGTAAGCCATGTCAGGCCTGTACCACTGCTATCCTGACCGCTGCGATACCCACTCTTCCTTTCATATGCCCAGCCAGTAGCTACCAATGTACCACAACCTGTCCTTCAGCCCACTCTGATCCTACCCACAGCACATCACTTGTTAGAGAGAACATAACTCCTCATGCTTGTCGAGCTGCGCTCATCAATGCGCGCTCGCTCCCATGTCACAGCTTCTATATCAGTGAGCTTATAGTCACTCATAACTTAGATCTACTATTTGTCACCGAGACTTGGGCAGATGCCGGATCTGGTCCGGATTTCTGCAATGCTACTCCGGCTGGATACAGTGTCGCCAGACATGACAGGCCTATAGGACGAGGTGGGGGCCTTGCTATTATCTATAAGGACAAATATCGCACCACACTCGATCCTATAAACTCGGCTAACTGTGAATCAGCGGTTTTTGCCATCAGCATTAACCCCAAACGGGCACTAAAGGGTATAATACTTTATCGACCCCCTGGCCCCCGTCACTCTTTTCTCTCTACCCTCTCTGACCTGAGTGACAATGTCATTTGCTCTGATAAATTCACCATATTGGGAGATTTTAACTTTTATTTGGAAGATCAGGACAACCCAGATACTGCCCAACTCATGACTGATTTTGCCAACCTTGGACTGCACCAATTAGTCAAGGGTCCCACACATCAAGCCGGACACTCCTTGGACGGGCTATTTACTAATGATCCTGACATTACTGTATCAGATATTATTCCAATTCCATGGTCAGACCATAGGGCTATTATCTTTCAATTAGATGCTCGACTTTCTACCTTACTGCACCCCAGACCTCGCACCAAGATAGGTGCCCGGGCCTGGAAAACTGCTGATCTCCCCCAGATGCTGCATTCCCTGGCCTCCTCCTGTCCCCAGGGAGGTAATAGCTTATCACCATCAGCTTCAGAGTTCCAGGACTGGATCGGAAGTGCCGCTGATCTAGTGGCCCCAGAGAAATTTATGCAACCAAATAGAGTATCGCCTTCAGCCCCCTGGTATAATGAAGATCTTCGCCTACATCGCCAACATTGTAGGAATTTAGAAAGGCGCTGGAGGAAAGCTTACTGTGACACAGCTAGACAAACCTATAAAGATGCTCTTTTGATCTATAAAAAGGCGATACTAGCCCGGAAAACAGTCTTTTACTCAGTACAAATTGAGACTGCTGCTAACTCTGCCAGAGAATTATTCACCGTTGTCACCACCCTGTCTACCCCCTCCACTGGACCTGGAGTTGAGCCCTCACAGACTTTCTGCAATGAACTGGCCATCTTTTTTACTACCAAGGTTGCAGATATTTACGCTTCATTTGGAAACGATATTAGAACTGAACATAGAGGTGATAGCGGGAAAGAAATATTGTCATATCCTAATCCCGACTCCTTCTCCTGTTTCTCACCTGTTTCACATCAGGATGTGATCAAAATCATTTCCACCACTAAATCAGGCTCTCCTTTGGACCCCTGTCCCCCGTCCGTGATGCAGAAACTCACAGAAGTGATCTCACTCCCACTGATGGAAATCTGTAATAACATATTCTTAACAGGCCAATTCCCTAGTATATGGAAGAAGGCTGTTATTAAACCCCTCCTAAAAAAACCTTCCTTAGATCCCACTGCTGTCGCAAGTTATAGACCAATTGCGTGCCTGCCCTTTCCTGCCAAAGTATGCGAACATCTGATGAACCAGCAGCTCTCAGAGTTCGTCGAGACTCACCAACTTCTCGACGAAACGCAGTTTGGATTCAGGAGAGGGCATGGAACAGAGACTGCCTTGATAAAGGCCTCTGATGAGATCAGGACGATCATGGATCAGGGAGGGGCGGCTGTCCTGATCCTTCTGGATTTGTCGGCAGCCTTTGACACGGTCGACCATGTCACTCTTGTCGACCGTGTCACAACTCTGGGTATAAATGGTCGGGCTAAGGATCTTATCTCATCCTTCCTGGCAAACCGTACCCAGACAGTAAGGCTCGGAGATTTTTACTCTCCCATCTCTGCACTCCCTTGTGGAGTCCCACAAGGCTCCTCGCTAAGTCCCATGCTCTTTAACATCTATGTAGCGGACTTAGCGAGGATAATAAAGGCCTATGGGATACAGTTAACATCGTATGCAGATGATACCCAGCTGGTGCTGGGTATCCATAAGGATGGCCTTACTGTAGCAGCCAATTTCCAGAAAGCCATGCTCGAGGTCAGTACCTGGATGGCCTTGAACTGTCTCAGGCTTAACTCGGACAAGACCGAGATCATGACCTTCGGAAAACTCTCCCCTGAATGGTCTCTCGGTTGGTGGCCAGATAAGCTTGGCCATCCACCTGTCCCAGTGGAAAAAGCCAGAAACTTGGGAGTGATTTTCGACAACAAGCTGGTCTTCGACCTCCATGTTAATAAGGTTGTGTCATCTTCTTTCTACATCTTGAAAAAGATTAAGAAGCTGCTACCTTATCTCCCTCCGTCAGCCGGGAAGACTTTGGTTTCTACCTTAGTCTTCTCAAAAATAGATTACGGGAATGCTCTCTTTCTCCACACTCAGAAGCGTGTCATCACGAAGCTGCAATCTATTCAGAACGCGGCTGCTAGGATTCTTCTTAACATCCCTCGCCGCAAATCCACCACCTCTGGTATCCGCCAGCTTCACTGGCTGAGAGTTGAGAGCCGTGTCAAATTTAAGGCCCTCTGTATTGCCTATAAGGCCTTACATGGCACAGGACCCAGATTCCTGATCGAAGCTTTTCAGCTCTATACCCCCAGAAGGCACCTTAGATCGGCCAATACCAGTCTTCTGCCGGTGCCACGTACAAGATCAGTCACCTGGGGTGATAGGCGTTTTTTGGTGGCCACTCCAAAACTTTGGAACCTTCTGCCAACTGCCATAAAAGCTGCTCCGAATCTGATTAGCTTCCGTAGGCTTTTGAAAACATGGTTGTTTAACCAGTGAGAAGACGGTAGGATGATGAACTTTGTTGCTCCACAGCGCCGAGACACCTTCGGGTATTTGTTGCGCTATAAAAGTTGCGTAAATAAATAAATAAATAAATAAATTTTCCTTGAGAACACTCGCGAAATTGTACTGGCGAGCCGCACACTTTGCGAGATTACACTTCGCGCCCGGAAACGGAAATACGTCATGCAAACAAGATGGCCGCGCCCTTGAACGACCGCGAGGGTAACTTCGCCCCTTGCGCTACAGGCGGCTCGCGAAAACGCACAAAACCTTGTGAACTAACACGCCGCAAAAAAACAAATCGCATATTCGCACAAATTCGCGGCTTCCGAATCCGATCTCGCGCGTGTTTGCGCCCCGCGAATCCCGCGAAATTACAGAAAAACGAGTTTTGCAAAACTGAAAGCACTCGGCAGGTGCAAGAGTTCAAACTCATCATTAGTAACCATTCCCTGTAGTGCTTCCTCACTGGGGCCCCTCCAGAGTTCAGTTGCTAGTTGCAACAATTGTATGACCCTGCTCTGACCCTCACAACAGGCTCATAGAATAGCTACAAGTAGGCCACAAAGGTCCTGGAAAAAAAAAATGCACTGCAACAGAAAGCAAATTACTGATAAGGAAGCAGGTGCCAGACCTGGAATTTTAAAACAGTGACACATTAATAAACTAACCCCAAATTAATTCATGTCAGTTGAAGCAGGGCAGGTGTGCTTGCTTTTCCCCCCCATAATCTACAGTGATGATGAACCAGAGGGTGGCATTAATGTAACAGAGGGTGGCATGTCAAGTCAAGTCAAGTCAGAGAATTTATATAGCGCACTACATACCCAGAGGGTCTCAAGGCGCTTAGGAAGGGGAGGGGGATTACTTGTCAAATATCCATGTTTTAAGTTGCTTTCTGAATGCTAGGTGGTTCTGGGTAAGGCGAAGGTAAGTGGGGAGTGAGTTCCATGTTCTAGCAGCCAGGTATGAGAAGGATCTGCCTCCCATGGTGGTCTTGTTGATGCGAGGTACAGTGGCGAGGGCTTGGCTGGAGGAACGTAGTTGGCGGGAGGGGGTGTAGAAGGACAGTCGTGAGTTGAGGCATTCTGGTCCGATGTCGTAGAGTGATTTGTGTGCGTGGGTTAGCAGTCGGAAAGTGATTCTCTTATTGACGGGTAGCCAGTGGAGGTCTTTCAGGTGACCAGAAATGTGTTCGTTGCGTGGGATGTCTAATATGATCCTGGCTGAGGCGTTTTGGATTCGTTGGAGTTTCTTCTGGAGTTTAGCGGTGGTACCTGCGTAGAGGGTGTTTCCGTAGTCAAGTCGGCTCGTGACCAGAGCATGGGTGACAGTTTTCCTGGTTTCGGTGGGGATCCAGCGAAATGTTTTTTTGAGCATGCGAAGAATGTTGAAGCAGGATGAGGATACGGCGCTGACTTGTCTGTTCATTGAGAGTGAAGAATCCAGGATGACGCCTAGGTTCCGTGCGTGGTCTGTCGGGATGGGTGCTTTTCCAAGGGCTTCCGGCCACCAAGAGTCATCCCATGCAGAGGGGGATGGACCTAAGATGAGGACTTCTGTTTTATCTGAGTTCAGTTTCAGACGGCTGTGTTTCATCCATTCGGCAACTTCTTTCATTCCTTCGTGTAGGTTAGTTTTGGCGGTGCTGGGGTCATTGGTGAGAGAAAGGATTAGTTGAGTGTCATCCGCGTAAGAGATGATGTTGAGGTTGTGTTGGCGGGCGATGGCCGCGAGGGGGCTCATGTATACGTTGAAGAGGGTGGGGCTGAGTGAGGACCCTTAGGGTACGCCACAGATGACTTCAGTGGCCTCGGATTTGAATGGTGGAAGGCGGACTCTCTGGGTTCTTCCGGTGAGGAACGAGGTGATCCATTCAAGTGCTTTTCCTTGTATTCCGATGTTACTGAGGCGTTGTAAAAGGGTGCTGTGGCAGACTGTGTCGAATGCTGCAGAGAGGTCGAGGAGGATGAGGGCGACTGTGTCTCCATTGTCCAGTAGAGTTCGAATGTCGTCTGTTGCTGCGATGAGGGCGGTCTCAGTGCTGTGTTTTGCTCGGAAGCCAGATTGTGAGGAGTCGAGGGATTTGTTGGCTTCGAGGAAAGCGGCGAGTTGGTTGTTGACAGCTTTCTCGATTACTTTGGCCGGGAATGGAAGGAGTGAAATGGGGCGGTAATTTTTGAGTTCGGTGGGGTCCGCTGTGGGTTTTTTCAGAAGGGCGGTGAGTTCAGCGTGTTTCCAGTTTTCCGGGAAGGTGGCGGAGTTGAAGGAGCAGTTGATGACGTCTCGGAGGTGCGGTGCTATGACGGAGTCTGCTTTGTTGAAGATGTGGTGAGGACATGGGTCTGTGGGGGATCCTGAGTGGATGGAGTTCATCAGGCGGATGGTGTCCTCGGTGGAGATTGGGTTCCAGTCATTAAGGGTGTTCACGGGGGGAGAGTGTTCAGCAAATGGTTGGGTGGGTTGGTCTCCGGGTTGGTTGTCGAAGCTGTTGTGGATGTCTGCAGTCTTGTTGTGGAAGAATGAGGCTAGGGAGTCGCAGAGGGCTTGAGAGGGGGTGATGTCGTTGGAGTTGGCTGAGGGATTGGAAAATTCCTTGACGATGTTGAAAAGTTCCTTGCTGTTGTGGGCGTTGTTGTCAAGCCGATCCTTGAATGCTGTTTTCTTGGCCTTTCGGATAAGTTGGTGGTGAGTGCGGGTGGCGTTTTTGAAGGCGTCCTTGGTGCTAGTGGTTGGGTCTTTTTTCCAGGCCTTTTCAAGGGAGCGGCAGAGTTTCTTGGACTTCTTAAGATCATCGTTGAACCATGAGGCCTTCTTGTTGCCAGGTTTGCTTTGACGTTTTTTCAGTGGTGCTAAGGTGTCGGCGGTGTTGGATAACCATAGGGTGAAGTTTGCGGCGGCTTGGTCTGGGTTAGAAGAGTGGGCTGGGGTGTTTAGAAGGAGCGATGAGGAGATCTGGTCGGTGCTGATTTTGTTCCAGTTTCTTTGCAGAGTTGGTTGGAGGTGGTTGATGGGTTTTGGCTTGTTGTAGGTGAAGTGAACGCAGCTGTGGTCAGTCCAGAGGAGATCCGTAGTGTGGCTGAATGAGACATGATTGCTGGAGGTGAAGATGGGGTCGAGTGTGTGACCTGCGATGTGGGTGGGGGAAGTGACCAGTTGTTTAAGTCCGAGGTTGGCGAGGTTGTCCAAGAGGGTGGTGGTGTTGCGGTCGTTGATCTTTTCAAGGTGAAAGTTGAGGTCTCCCAGAAGGATGTAGTCTTTGGAGGGGAGCGCGTGAGGAGTGATGAAGTCCGTGATGTCTTCACTAAATTTTGCGCGGGGTCCTGGTGGTCTGTAGAGGAGGGTGCCTCTGAGTGTGGTTTTGGGGTCGATGTGGATCTGGAAGTGAAGGTGTTCGGAGTTGACGAGGTTGGTGTCAGAGCTGGTTGAGATGCGGATTGATTTCTTATGGACGATAGCGATTCCTCCTCCTGTGTGGCCGGTACGGTCCTTGCGTGTGATCTTATAGTCTTCAGGGATGGCAATGGTGATGTCTGGGGCGGAGGAAGCGTTCATCCATGTTTCTGTTAGGAAGGCGACGTCCGGAGAGATGGTGTCTAGTAGATTCCATAGGTCAATGGCGTGTCTGTGGATCGAGCGGGTATTGAGAAGGATGCATTGTAGGTGGTTGGGGTCGGGAATCTGTGGTGTGGTTGTAGCGGAGATGTTGTCGGTGCCGATGAATTTGCAGGAGTAGCAGGAGAAAGGTCCATGGGTGTGTCCAGGAGCGGCTTGGACGCAGTTGGGGGCGCGACCGGGGTTAAGGGCTAGGAGGGTGGCGGCATTGTAGGTAATGCGGGAGGGCTGGGCAGCGCGAGGGGCAGGGGGTATGGCGCTGGGCGCGGTCCAGGCGCGGACGGGCGTAGACGGGCTTACCTTTGGCGCACCTTCGGCACGGATTGGGCGCGGTCGCTGCGCGTGAACGCTGCGCGCGGGAACTCCTGTCATATATGGATAGTGGAGGGGGAGGGGCGAGGGCGGCTCAGCTGGGAGGCGGGGCGGGCTCCAGGGATCACAATAACAACAAAATGGAGGCGGAGGGGGGAGCACAGCATCGCGCAGGTGAAAACGCGCACAAACAGTGAAAGCGGCTGATAGAATTAATTAAAGTGCAAATAGATCAACTCGGCAAGCAGGCACACAGCAGGCAATTGAAATTAGGCAGTTCTAATGAGCAAAAGCAGCACAACGATACCGAGTGTCACGAGGGGACACTGGGGAGCGACCACTCAGCCTGAGGGACAGGAGCGAGTCACGGCGCTCTTAGGTACTGGAGCGCTGATCTGGTCAGTGGGAGGGTGGCTCAGCTGGGAGGCGGGGCGGGCTCCAGGGATCACAATAACAACAAAATGGAGGCGGAGGGGGGAGCACAGCGTCGCGCTAGTGAAAACGCGCACAAACAGTGAAAGCGGCTGATAGAATTAATTAAAGTGCAAATAGATCAACTCGGCAAGCAGGCACACAGCAGGCAATTGAAATTAGGCAGTTCTAATGAGCAAAAGCAGCACAACGATACCGAGTGTCACGAGGGGACACTGGGGAGCGACCACTCAGCCTGAGGGACAGGAGCGAGTCACGGCGCTCTTAGGTACTGGAGCGCTGATCTGGTCAGTGGGAGGGCGGCTCAGCTGGGAGGCGGGGCGGGCTCCAGGGATCACAATAACAACAAAATGGAGGCAGAGGGGGGAGCACAGCGTCGCGCTAGTGAAAACGCGCACAAACAGTGAAAGCGGCTGATAGAATTAATTAAAGTGCAAATAGATCAACTCGGCAAGCAGGCACACAGCAGGCAATTGAAATTAGGCAGTTCTAATGAGCAAAAGCAGCACAACGATACCGAGTGTCACGAGGGGACACTGGGGAGCGACCACTCAGCCTGAGGGACAGGAGCGAGTCACGGCGCTCTTAGGTACTGGAGCGCTGATCTGGTCAGTGGGAGGGCGGCTCAGCTGGGAGGCGGGGCGGGCTCCAGGGATCACAATAACAACAAAATGGAGGCGGAGGGGGGAGCACAGCGTCGCGCTAGTGAAAACGCGCACAAACAGTGAAAGCGGCTGATAGAATTAATTAAAGTGCAAATAGATCAACTCGGCAAGCAGGCACACAGCAGGCAATTGAAATTAGGCAGTTCTAATGAGCAAAAGCAGCACAACGATACCGAGTGTCACGAGGGGACACTGGGGAGCGACCACTCAGCCTGAGGGACAGGAGCGAGTCACGGCGCTCTTAGGTACTGGAGCGCTGATCTGGTCAGTGGGAGGGCGGCTCAGCTGGGAGGCGGGGCGGGCTCCAGGGATCACAATAACAACAAAATGGAGGCGGAGGGGGGAGCACAGCGTCGCGCTAGTGAAAACGCGCACAAACAGTGAAAGCGGCTGATAGAATTAATTAAAGTGCAAATAGATCAACTCGGCAAGCAGGCACACAGCAGGCAATTGAAATTAGGCAGAGGGTGGCAGTGGTGAAACAGAGGGTGCCAGGAACCTGTGATGATGAACCAGACGTAGAAACAACATAGTCGCGACCGTTGCGAGCCGACAAGTAAGTTCGCGATTGCGAACTGGTACCAAAACCCTCGCGAACTGGCAGAAACCCTTGCGAACACAAAAATAAAAAATCCGCAAATTCGCGAGAATTCGCGGATTTTACGGATTGCGAGTTCGCAAATTCGCAAAATTCGCGAACGTCAGATTCGCAAAATTCGCCCATGCTTATCGGAGACACCCACGGCGTCGGGCCAGTTACCTTCTCAATGACTCCCTGTTTTTCTACCTGGGCGAGCTCTTGTTCCACGGCTGTCCGCAGGTGGAATGGAATCCTCTGGTGTCTCAGCGCAATTGGTTGAATAGCTTTGTCGATGTGTAATCTTACTGGTGGTCTTTTAATCGTTCCTAGGCCTTGGAAGAGGGACGGGAATAGTTGTAGGATGTCCTCAATTTGAAGTGACTTTACATCGTTGGCGAATGCGATGAGGTTGAGGTCCCCTGCTCTGTGACTCCCGACAAGGAGGTCAGCTTCTTTGTCGACGACGTGGAACATCGTCATTACTTCTCGATCTTCGGATTTAACTTGTACTAGCATCTTTCCCCGCAGAGGCAGTGGCTCTTGGCTGCCATATGTCAATATTCGGACAGTGGATGGCACCAGTCGCGGTTTAGGGCTGAGTGCTTTGTAGTGTTGTATGCCCATAACATTGACGCTGTCACCTGTATCTATCACTCCGGTTACTGATGATCCATCTATTTGAAATTGGCATTTGGGCTGTGGCCGTCGCCTTTTTTTTAGATCGCTTGTGAAGGATACGAAGTAGCACTCATCGTCTTCAGTCGAGGAGTCATCAAGGCGTTCATAGCGTCGGTGCTGGGTCTTTGCCGATCGTGACGATTGTGTCTCATCTAGGGCTAGGTGCCTGACTGCTCCTGACAATCTCTTCTTTCCGGATTGATTTCTTTCTCCGAAACCACCTCTGCATACGCTTGCGAAGTGGTTAGGTGTGCCACACTTCGAGCAGGTCTTCCCTCGCGTGGGGCATGTTCTTCGCGTCCACAGTACCCACACGTCGTTCGTAGCAGTGTTCTGGTCGGCCACCGACCCTGTCCAGTCCGGCTAGAGCTGCGAAGGGCATCCACTCTTTCGGTTTTTATCGTAGCTCCAGTGTCGGCGTTGGGGTTAAGGGCAGCTTTCATCGCTGTGGAGTGAACATCTGATAGCTCATGCGACCGTGCAAGGAGTAGTATTTCTTCTAGCGTGATGCGGGGTTGGCGCAGTATTAGTGTCCTCAGCAGTTTGTTTCGACATCCCTGAATTAGTTGCGCAGTGACTTCCTTCTTCTGGTTGTCCTCTGTGCAGGTGCTTATTAACTCCCTCAGGCGTGCATAGAATGCATCCATGGTTTCTCCTTCTATCTGCCTTGATTGTCTAAACTTAAAGCTTTTGTAATGTGGGTTGAGTTGCGGGTTGAAGTGAGCGTTTAACGCTCGAACGGCAGCGTCGTGGTCATTAACTGCTCCTGTGTTTGGGGGGTGTGCAAAGAGTTTGTAGATTTCATCTCCCCCGAAATGCAGTAGCAGTGATCTCTTGACTTTATTATCTTTCTCTCTGGTCGCTACGAAGTAGTTATTCAGTCGGCCAATCCAGACTGCCCACCTCGGGGCTGCTGTCGCCGGGTCAATCAGCTCGCTGAAGGGTGGTGGCGCTTGGATCTGTGAATGAGCTGACTGTTGAGGCGGGGGTCCTGCCTGTTGAGCTGGTGGTGGTCCTGCTGGAGGTGGTTCTTGCTGTAGCCCTCCTGCCGCACCACCAGGAGGGTTTCCTTGCTGTTGTCCTCCTGCGGCGGTGGCACCTGGTTGGTCCGACATTGCGCTAGTCTAATTATTGTGTTTTATCCCTAACGTGCTTTGTCAATGGTTGCTGTCACCTTCTGACATGTTCCAGTCTGCCTCTCTCTTTTGCTGTTCCTAGTTGGTGTCAGTGCCTGCTTCTCTTGAGCTCTTGCACGTGCTTGTGCTTGTTTTTTTTCTCTTCTTCGGGCTTTGCCAATACTTGTCTTTGCTTGGGCTCCTGCACTTCCATGTGATTGTCCTCTTTTGGGTGTTGGTAATGCTTGTCTTATTTGATGCCTTGCATTTGCTCGTGCTTGTTTTTTTTCTCTTTCACTTCATGCGCTGTGTTCCCCTTCAGCCTTTTTGATGCGCGCGTGCTCTCCTCGCTTGTCTTGGCCGCGCTGCCTATTTCGGCGCTTCGGCGTCTTCCTCTGGGCCTTTGCACGTGTTCTCCGCTCTGGGTGGGCCTCAGTGTTACAGCGCATGCGCGCCTTCTCAGTTCTTCCGATCGGGCCTTCTGAAAGCTCGGCCCGCTGCTGTTGCCTGCGTCACTCTGGCCCTCAGTCCATCGGCTCCCCACGCAGCTCCTGACATACTCTGCTTACCGGTGGTACCTCAATGGGTCCGCTACTCTCCTTGCTGTCCCCTGCTCCGCGGTCTTGCTCTCACTCGTGCAGGTGCGTCCCAGTACGTGGTTCTTTTGCTTTGGGGGCAGCTTTGGGGCATCCCACCCTCGTCGCCAGTGTTAGGAGGTGAGGCAGCTCTGGGGTATTTGGCAAGGGAGACATGCAGGGCCTTACAATAAGGGTGACGCTATGCACATTGCTTAAATAAAGGACACGCACACCTGGGCTCACTGGTGGGACCGGAAGTCACGAGCGACCCCGGCGAATTTATTTATAGCCTTCTAGCCACGCCTGGCTAGAAGGTGATACAAAGTGTGGAAGTGTTTCCGGGACACATCCGAGACCCCTGGAAACACTAGAGCGCTACAGGAGCTACATTCACTGTCCTTCGATGTAGACTATATGTAGAAAAGCCTTTCTGGTCAAGGTATTTAATACTGGTAGCGACCGCTGAAAGCCTTTTGGAAAGGTTAAAGCCAACAATGTTATTAGGTTGTAAGATAAGTGAGGTTGTACCATCATTCCAGGAGATGGGATCGCTGTTTTATTCAAATAAAGTGAGTTAAATTAATGTACTTAAATAGGAATTATGATTTCTCATAGGCCTTTACAAAATTCTCTTGGCAGTGCATCCAGACGCGAAGCTTCACCGTTGCAAGATTTATTTATCTGCACGATTATCTCTTTTGTGGAGATTTCTTCTAGGAGTCTTTGCTCCTCCGCCTCTGAAAGATTGCTGACATGTTTGTCTTTAGCTGCTCTTTTAATTCCAAGCAATCCACCACAGTAGTTTCTGTGTATAATGGTTTGAATGTGTTTAAAACACATGCCTCATAATGCACCAGATCATCTAAGCTATCACCACTTTCTATCGACAATAAATTCACCAATGTGATTTTTCACTCTATCCCTTCTGGTTTTCCAAGCCAAATGAATTGTAATTTAAAGTCCTCTCAAATGGTAAAGTGGGATTTTAAGTCATAATTCTGAAAATGCCACTTTTAGAAAGTGGGAACGCTAATGGGTTAGACACTAACCTACTAACATGAGAGGTAATGTTAGATTTGGCCCTTTCTGCCCAGCCAATTCCAAACTTTTTGCCTTCACCCTCCTGTTTTCTGAATCTGTTTTTGTTGACTTTTAGGCATATTTGCTGGATCACATGAATAGGTGTAGCTGGCAATTGGCCTTTGTGTATTGCTCCCAGACAGTGGGACAAAGAAACATAGGTGTTTGGAAGGATTGGCCATCTCCGACTTGAGGTGAAGGAGCTGTCACCTACCAAACTTGCACATCACAAAGGCTCTGCATGGGCACACTCCCAAAGCGTTTGACTCTAGTCTATTGTGACAATAAACAATCTGGGACCAGGGCAGGGAGGAAGCGGATACCTTACACCACGGGGGTAGGGTGTCTTGAAACCTCCAGAACCTTCTCCTCCTTCAGAGTCGCACCAGGTGTAACTAATGGACTCTCAGACACAACTCTCTGGGCCTATAGAAGACTCAGAAGGACTGCTGTGCTGTTCTGCAAGAAGCTACTGTGTTGCCCTCATGCCTAAGTGAAGGACTGGACCTGCATCTTGAATCCAGGAGGACCAGAGTGACTCCAAGGGCCATTTAGCCGGTTACCTGATCTGAGCCCCAGGGACAGAACAGGCACCAACAACATTGAACCCAGCACCTGGGCTTTGCGAGTTGTGAGTCCTGTCGTCCCAGATAGTGTCCCCAGTCCTGGACACTTGGAAGTTGATTCGGAAGGTGCTCTGCCAGCCCATCTGTGGTCCTAGCAGACCCAACATAGTGTGATGCATCTCCTCATAAGACTCTGCATCCGAACCATAGCGAGATGCAGGACTTTGCATCAGAGCCCACAGCATCTCAGATCCGCCGCTGCGCAATGTACCTACATGCAGGACATCGCATTGCCACTGCAACTCTATGGAGCAGCTGCTGCATGCACCTCCATGCAGGGCACTGCATCTCATTGCCACCACCGCTGTAAGAAACCACCACTGCACAATGCATATCCTGCACTGACGTTGCATTTCCACCTACCTCCTTGGAACCGGTGCTGCGTGACACATGTCCACACACAAACTTCACATTGCCACTGCAGCTCCATTGGAACCACCACTGCATGACCCATCTACATGCAAAGACCTTGCATCTTAACCACTGCACGACACATCCTTGATACAGGACTTTGCATCATTTTACAACCAGGGTTTAAGGTACTTTTGCCGAGTTGACCTAACTTGGTCCCTGTAGTCACCCGTATTACCAGATAACCACAGTTGACGCTTTTGCTTCTAGGCACTGTTTTTACCTAGAACTTTCAAATTGCTTATCTCTGCTTCTATTGATTGGATTTTTCGTAGTTTTTGTCTCAAATAATTTATTACATTCTATTCTAGTTTTCTAAATTGGTGTGGGGATTTTTCTTGTGTTGTTTTTTTCACTTAATTATTGTTTGAAGTGTTGCATAAATACCTTGCACATTGCCTCTAAGTTAAGCCTGACTGCTCTGTGCCAGGCTGCCAGACAGTTGAATACAGGTTAATTTGGGGTTTACTTATGTCTTTAACATCCCAGAAATTCTGGTTATTGTTTGAGTAGGGGTTCACCTCCCTCAACCATTAACCCAATTTCCTACAGGTAACATCATTGTTTGTGCCACAATAGCCAGCACACGTAAAATCTGTTGACCCAGACCTACATTTCCCATAATCCATGTGCCTGATGCATCTGTTTTGAAACCGAGCCACACAAACTGCAATGCTGAGAATTGCGTTTACATGATAACATGTCCATATGGTCTCATGTACATTGGCATGACCACTATATCTATCAAAGTTCAAATAAAAGAACATCAGAGTGGCATAAGGTGTCAAAAGATAACCACCAAGATGAGCACATGTTTTCGAGATATGAATCAAATCCCAGATGATGTAAACTGGGTTATCCTGGAAACACAGCATAGCACAAATAAGAATGTTGTGCTCTACAGAGTGCAACACCGGGTGTTTTGTCTGCAGACATGACATTCCTTGGAGTGAACTGGATCAACGCTGATCGTTGGAGTTAGCATTGACCATCCTCCCCAAGATATCCCTGTTTTACACTTAGTACAACATTTAAATCAGCAACATTCTTTGTATGCTCTTTACAACTTTCTTCCTCTCATGAGACATGTGCATGGTATCTGCTCATAAGGAATTGTGCGGGTTAGCTGACATTTGTTTTAATGTTATTTATATTTTCACAGAATTTCTAGGTTGTTCAATGTATCAATGGCTTTTCTCTTGGATATTACCGTGAAATGGTCATCCCAATATGGCGGACCCGTTTTCCCCTCCTTGGTGCTACCCTTTTTCATTTCCTGATGCTACACATTTGCATCACATGTGCATGTTCCATTTAGCCCCACCTACTGATGCGGATGCACTGCACACACGGCCGCATCTTAAGCCGCGACCTCCCCTTCATGGATACCTCTAGGATTGCAGAGAAGGGTAGGACGCTGTCAGTTGACTGCTGAGGATGCAGTAAGTACTTCCCTCAACCCCCCGTATGCAGTGCTTATCGCTGCCGGGGCCAATGCTTACCGTGACTTTATTATTTCTTTGACTTTCGCCAAAACCGCACAATGCGCAGCCTTTTCTGCAATACCTAAGGGGCATGTACCCTTTCCCAACAGGGTAAGAAACGTTCTATGATTTATGAGCTGCCCTTCACTATGTCTGGACACAGTTGGTTTGCGGTGACTTACATTATATGTTTTTTGTGTGTGTTTTGTCCAGTCTTTCATTGCTGATGGCACCATAGATAGGATTTGCATGCCACCATCATGATGCCTCACAGCTTTTTTATGGTATCTGACAGAAGATGCGTATTTAATGTCATATGTTCTATGTATCATTTGTGGACTGCTGGCATTACAGGTCACACTTCACTTACAGTATTGTGCACCAGTTAATACGCTAACACACTGCCATGTGGGAATACGTACACCGATATATATGTATATATATATATATGCCTCCAAGTAATTGGAATTGCCATGGCCCACCAGCAGGCTCGGGAGAAATGAAAGCGGTGCAGAATTCATCCGATTTCACCTTGGGCAAGGAGGATTTTCCACCAAGTCCCCGCCGAAAATTAACCCGGAGGCTTGAGGGTTGCTGTGGTCAGGGGACGCGAGGAGACAGCTTGAACTCGGCAGGATGCATACCTTCACTTGGGAACTCATAATCTTGCAGACACGTGACCCACTCCCGCCATATCCAACCAGCCAGAAATACTGAATTCTGGGACTTGCAGGCATTGTTCCATAGGCAGCCAGCATGAACGAAAGTGATTGACACTTACCTTGGGGGTGGAGCCTGTTATCCAGCCACAGGATCAGGCAGGACATTTAAACCGCAATAGGTGCCTGAGCCCTGAACATACCCCTGGCTCTGAGGAAGGCGACACAGGCGCCGAAATGCATTCGTATATATATATATATATATATATATATATATATATATATATATATATATATATATATATATATATATATATATATATATATATATATATATATATATATATATATATAAATACTTGTTCTCTCTCTTTTTACAGGTTGGACTCTTACTCATGTGACAAGTTTACAAGAGGTATAGGTTTTACCACATTATCTAGGTGGTTTTCGGGTTGGGCACTTTATCGATTTGGACTTCTGTCTAGATCCCATGTGGATTAGGGTTTTTCAACAGTCTTGACAAATAGCCTTAGATCATCTGTGACTACTCTGCTGGAAAGAAACATGTTTACCTCCACTTAAATTGATACATTGAGATTCAAAGGAACATTATTTCCTTCACAAGTTTCACCTTGTTTGTAGATATGATGAGATCCACCGTCAGAATAAAATAGTCAATGGCCATTAGTCATTTTATTTTCTCACTTTTCTCTAGTCTACACATTTGGCATCCTCACTTTAAACTCCTTACAGCAAAAACATCTTAAAAGATCTCCAGCAAAGAGAACCCTTGAGGGGCTTGTTGGCATTGCAGCACCGGCCCAACGAGGAGCTGCCTGATGAAGAAGCATGACACCCAATTGTGTGGGTGAGGTCTCTTGCTCCTGAATATTCATATTCCTCTGACCTTTCTTGACATGGGTGTGATACCAATGGTATCCCCCATTATACGAATTTAAGAACTGCATACTCTTTGTACATTCATTCATACAGGGGGTGTTTATACTGGATTTTGATTGCTCCACTCCCTCTCTTTTTGTCTTTACACCTTGGTTTGCCTTCTGATTTGATTCAGATGTCTCAAACCTTTTTTGTTTCTCAGAACAGAGATCTAGACATATATACTGCAGGAAGTTTGTATTAGAGGTCATGATAGTTTTATCTAAGGTCCTATCAGGGTTCCCTGCAGCATATAGACTATTTTGTATTTGCTACAGGGCTAACGGACCTCCCTTTGTAGGCTCCATAAATACATATCTCAAACCTTTTCTGGGTTGGCATTCCTTGCCTCTCTTGCCTCTCTTCAGGATTATCACACCCAGTGCTTTAAATGGGAAAAAATAAGTGCAGGTACTCATTAAATTGAGCTAGGGGCGTGGCTAGTGGGCAGGGTTAGAGGCAGAGCGAGACATGATACAAAAACACTACTATTGAGTATTCATTTTGCCCTTTCATTTCCTGGCGAGTGGTCTCAAATTTCCCATATGTGCAGATTAATAGCTAAAACCCAGAATGTGCCAAGCCATCAACAGTACTTTTAGCACTTTCAGGCTGATAATCAATGTGCTCTAGGGTGAGAGAGAATCTGGCACTTACATTGGTTGCGGGACAGAGCAAAACAAGAGAAATGTATCAATCTAAACAAAATGTGTTAACTCATTACACAACATGAAGGCCAAACGCCAAATGTTCATGTTTCCTTGTTTTGTAATATTTATAGCTTCTTAAAATAATAATTCTAATGTTCCTACTTGCTTGCATCTGGCGCAATCCTTATATATACAAGAGTGTACACACACACAAACAAGCATTCCTCACATTTCTTTTCCAATAGGTCCCGATTCTGTTCCTCTTAAACACACACTATCTGTCTTCACATCTCAAGCCTAGCGATCCCTCACACACTCACCTCTCTCCCGTTTGTAGCTAATTCTGTCCCCTATTGTATCCTATCACTCTCTACCATCACTCTTTCTATTTCTTTTTGTTTGTGTTCACCTTCACTCACCCCCATGTTCCCTCCTCTCTCCTCGGCAAAAAGCCCCAGGGCTGGAGACCTTGCTGTGGCAGACAGTGAACACTGCAGGGTCCCAAGCGTGTGCAGAGTCCAGCAGGGTAGAGGTCAGTGAGAAGAACAATACTGGCCTCCCATGGGGAAGTCATTTGACCTCCCACCTCACCTGGGTGCCAGGGAGCCCACCACCTCATCCCTGCCCATCATGGACTTAATGTCCCAGCAGGTGGGCGGGGTGAGGTGGATTTGCAGGGGAAACAGAGAGGAGAAAGACAATCAAACCCCACTGGGAGGTCAATTGGTGAAAACGGCCCTTTGTACCAGCGTTCTTCCAAGGCACTAACAAGACGACAGAGCGGGGGGCCTCCAATTGGCCGTTCAGGCCCCACCGGACAGCCTGCCAGTTGTCACAACTGAATAATACAGACTTCACAGCCAACATGCTGCCAAAACCCATCACTCAGCTGGCCTTCGGCACCAGTCAGTGCCCACGTTATCAGTCAGAACCTGAGTACCGGTACTCTCCTTGACAGTGGAGTAGTGCGGGTACCCGGCTTGGTAAAAATAAAAAGTGCTGGTACGCAGTACCGGCGAGTACTGGCCCATTTAAAGCACTGATCACACCCCATTAACGTGTGAGGAGTGTTATTCTTTTTATTTCCACTCGCCCTAGTCACTCCAGGTTTATGTCTATGTTTACCTCTACCATTACTAAAGACACAGAGATATCCCCCCTGTTATGTCTTTCCTGGGAGGGTTGAGCTGCTGCTATAATATTTCATTATTAAGGCTTTCAGTTTTCCGTTGTTACTGATTTGTACAGATAAATGCAGGCAGAAAACTGTTTTCTGTCTTTATTTATTTTGAAAAGCAGAAAAAACAGAAAATTGTGCTTGTGATGGCGATACTCCTTGTTGTCCTTCATGAATTCCAGACCAACTGCTCAGCAGATAGAAACCATAGAGATTTAAAAACAGCACGTGGTTCCCTTAAATACAGGCATATGCTAACATATATTTGTGTATAATGCTAAAAATTACCTGTTGGTGTAGTGTTTGGTTATATTTGGCTGCTTAATTTTCTAAAACGTGACAGGCATCAATGTATGAGGGCATGTTTATCAGTCAAATACAGGTGGGAATGTACCATTTTACAACTCCATTTATTGTCAAAACATAAAATAAATATGCATAAATACCAATAAAATGGCCAAACAATAAATACAGGTAAATACAGACAGAAATGTTAAAAAATAAATACCATAAAAACGGGAGGCCTAATCATTATTTTAAAGAATGAACTAAGGGATGGGGTGACACTCGAGTGTTAGGGGTACTATGTATGACCTTGCCACTACCTTTGCTCTTCCACCTAGTATGCCTTCCTGTACCATCTGGCTTATTATAGGGTGACCGGGGGTTGTCCCCCTGCCCCCTGAGTGATGATACATGACTGGCGTCTACTGTAAAGTGACTAGCCTACCCCACCCTGACTGCACAGGGCCCATGCCCCATCAAATGGGAAACCTGATGCACCCCCCCCCCCCCCCCCCCCTTGACCTCAACTCAATATCGCTCCAGAAAGATATTAGCCAGTTTCATGCACAACAGGGTGAACAAAATAAGTTTTCCTACCTGACCCATGTGACTTATATTTATTCTGTGCACCGGGGGACATTAATGGACCACCTTATTGCCTCCAACTTAGGATTCACTGGCCATCATCCGCTCTTGGATTCCCACAGTCATGGGGAGGTTCAGGCACTGCTTTAATAGTGAGGAAAGCAGTCAGCCTGTGTTGACTCTGCCAGCACTGTTCCAGAGGGTAATTTGAGCCAGCACTCTCCTTTCGTGGTGCACAAGGAACGCCGTTTCACCCCAGTGAATAGGGAAATCTAGGTGCATGGTAAGTTCCTACATGCACCATTCAGGAAGGGGCCAGCATTACATGAAAAAAAATTCCAATAAGAAAATATATATATATTTTTTTAAATCACAGCCTTTTGCCATGAGAGTACATGCCACCATCTAGGAGAGGAGGGATACGAATTACTGCTCTCTTCACCCCAGCATTGATCTGCCACCGCACGCTAGCCATTTCCCCTGCTCCCCTCTCTGACCTCCAAGTGACTTCGCGATCTTCACTGGAGGTGGGGTTGTTACATGATCCCAAGTACACAATGTTGGGTTGTCTATCCAGTGGGTGGAGATTATTTCTAGTCTAAGATGGCTTTGAAACTAGGCCTGGGAGTGACTGATCTCTTTTAGACCGTGTGGAGGACATCTTGAAAATATTGCTCCCCTGGTGCGCAGTCGTACCCTCGCCTGTTAAGGTGACTGCTTCAGCATGGAGTGGCTCCTCAAGTTACTGCAGCCACGGCTCTCACTGAAGAAGAGTTTTACAAAGCAGATACAGAGGCTCAAACTGACCCCTTCCTCTTTACTGACTTTAGGTTGCCTCATCAAAATCAGCAATTATGGGGTGCATACGCGTGACCCCAATTCCAATGTTGAGTTTGACAAAAGGGGTTTCTATCCCATGCCCTTTGGGTGTCAGGGAAGTAGCTTTGCCACCGGAGCCCTTTACTGTTCAGGGCTAACACAGCAATCCCTAGGTGTTGCCTTTCCAAAAGTGAGGCCCCCCTACCTCTGCCTGTATGGATTTAGATGATCACAATTTAAAGGGGGTTTTGGGGGAGGACATGCTGTGAAGTCCATTCTACTGGTGATTATGCATCAGATATGGGTTACTTGGGCTCCCTTATGCTGTTGATTACCTCTGTAAGAGTCTTGGGCTCCAGAGTTCTGCTCTCCAACTCCTTTTCCATGATATGCTGAGCAAACTCCTGATACTTCCTATTGTGGGGTCTTTTCTTCCCTGTTTAAGTCTCTCTATTTGGCATGAGGGTGGTTCACTCAAACCCAGAACAGACCAGAAGACCACATCCAGATGTAGCCTGGGCCCACAGGAGTCCATTATTCAATGTCTCATCCTTTACTTTGTGCCAGGCTGCTCGTGAGGTCTGCCTCTCAGTGCTGCCTTCTCCTTTGGCTGAACCTAGGTTTCTTCCTGCTGCGTGGGCTGGCACAGAGCTTCCGCCTCACCCTCCTTCCAGGCTCTCCAGTTCGTCTCAGCCTATCCTGTGAGACTGCTGGGGTACTGGCTACCAGCCTCACTGCTTCTGTCCCAGGGTGTTCAGAAGGATCACCCTAGTAGGCACAGCTGTTGGTTTCTGGTTGGTGTGGGAGGAATCTACTCAATGGCCCCCCCACCTCTACTTCACCTAAGCAGGGTGTTCTGTGCTCTTGGAGATGGAACGTTTTGGTCGGTAACAGGAACCGCTGAGAGTCGCTCGCAGCTTCTACCTTCTGTGCCATCAGGTGACCACAACCATCTTGGGTGTATCATTCAAGGACCTACAGTCTACACAGGGCGCTATGATTGCCTTAGATCTCATTGGGAAGGCAGGGAGCTAGGGCACAGGCATCTTATCTCTCCGCCATCTTGGCCACGCCATCTAGTCTCGGTTTTTATATGCTTATGTACTCTCGTCATCCGAAATGCAATCCACATTTACAAACAAAACTCAGAAACTGTGCACAAATTTTATTATCCACGGTGTCCTCACATCACAGAACCAGTACCTAAACGTAAAGCATATTCCTGAACATTTTTAGCAACGGCAGATTGAAGTGTAATAGCCTTTATGAACCTATAGAGTAACACTACAAGAAGAAGAATTCTACCAAAACATTTGTGGAATTTCTTAATCTGATTTTACAAATGGCCTGGAGCGTGTATTTCAGAAAAAAAACTAGTTTGAGACAAAGAGACTATGAATTAAGATTTCTTTCAAGGAAGCTTAGAAGAATAAGAATGGTCTTTCTGACCTACGAGTAAGTGCATGGAGTCTAAAAAATAAATCAAAGAAGTTGTAAGCGTACATACGTAATCATAATGTGAACGTTGCAGACGTACTTGGGTCTCTTTGAAGCAGAAGGCAGGGAAGAGGGCAGAATATATGTGCCTGGCAATTTTACTTCCACTTTCTTTTATTTCCAGAAAAACAGTACATGCTCTTCTGGGCAGGAAACCGGTATTCTATATCTCTAAAGGTCTGAGACATTAAAGGAAGTCAGGGGATAACTAGCTTTATTGTTTCCTTAGGAACTCCTCTGCTCTGTTTTGACTCCTCTTATGTATGATACACACCAAGCAGTGAAAAGTGCAAGGAAACATACTTTAAAGTTTTATTAAAATACATTAAAAAATGTGTTCCTTCTTATCCATACCTGTGTTTCCCTGACACTTAAAAAATTAACTGAAGACTCTGACTCCAAGTACAAGTTGAGCAGAGTGGAATTCTTGCGTGGAATGTCACTCTTCTCAATTATGAGTGGGCCTTTGTTCCAGCACCTGGATGAACCCCCGCCTCCTGATACGGCTGGATTTCTCAGCCACTTTCAACACCCTCCACCATCCAACCCTCATCCACACCACGTAGCCTCAAACTGGAGACTCACTGGCAACGTCTTTCACAGTTTTCTTCCTACCTATCCAAACAACATCATTTCATTCATAAGGGCACCTCCACAGCTTAGGTTTCTTCTTGTGGCCAGTCATCGTCAAAATCTACATGCAGTCCCTGTTACTCTATTCACTGATAGCAGCATCAACATTCAACAATGCACTGTTAATACACTATTGTAATTGAAAGACTCTGCTGCCAACATCCCAGAATACCTACCCTGCCTGCACCATTCAGCCCCAGCACCCTCAAGAAGCACAGCGCAGAGAAAACCAACATGGCCTGCTACCAGCTCTCTCTGCTAAAGAAAGTGAAACCATTATTACCAGCAAGCGACTTTAAAACTGTTGTTCAAGCCCTAATTCTGAATCATCTGGTTGAAAGACAAGCCTGCTCCATGGCTTTACAGACTCTTCATTGCCCCCCTCCCCTTTCAGAGCATCTTAATGCAGCAACATGGGCTTAAAGAAAGAGGACAGGATCATCCTCTACCTGATAAAACGCCGATGGCTCTCCTTGCTAGCTTGCGCCACCTTAAAAAATAGATGCAAAACTAGCTGCATCTTCTATAAGGCCATCGCAATCGTCACCCCTGTATATTTAGGTAACCAGCACACCACCTTCATTGGCTCTAAGTATACCCGAACCCAGGGCACCAGCAGAGTGCAGATGAAGCACTGCAAAAAACGAAAGAGTAAGTAACAAGATCTGGAATGACATCCTAATATTAATCAGGACGCCTCATCAGTTTAGGAAAGCTCTGAACGCACACCTCTCTCAAGACCACAACATCACAATCCAGTAACAGCCCACTTCCGCTCGCAACACGCAGCTACAACTTTGCCTTTGACCATGTACAGTGCTCTTCTGTCTGTCAGCTAGGTAGTTCATACTATCCAAATACCACATACATACATTGGGATGCATGGCATAGACTGTTTTGGAAATAGGGTGAATTAGTGAAGGAATCATGACACTTATAGCACTTGCAACTTCCAAAAAAGGTCTCTCTGTGCTGATTTCGTATATAAACACGCATTTCTAATGCAATAGGTCTCGCATTTGCGAAAGATTAAGCTATTGGCATTGTAAATGCTATTGTCATTAACAATGCCAATAGCTCAAACTATTGCATTGCAAATGCTTGTTCACGAATTCTTCCCGTTATTGCTTCAAGAACGTGAAACGTACACCTTTTATTAAAAAACACGTTTATTTAAAAGTTATTGTGTCTCAAACGTTTATACAAATCATTTTATTGCAGGCAAACCAATTTGTCTGTCTTAAAAGCAAACGTGTACCATTTACTATATCCTGCACTTCCCGAATGCTCTTTGTGGTGCCTTGTACCCCTCCTTTTTCTTTTTTTTTAACAGAGTTTTATATAGCGATATCTTGACCCGAAGGTATTGGGTATCAGAGCGCTTTACGCGAGCACCAATTGTGTTGTATGAGGACACATTCATTTTAGTTAGGCAGGGGGAGATTAAGCAATTTGGCCAGAATCACAGGATGTTGCACGTCCTTGCCGAGACTCGAACCTGGTTCCCCAGATTTTAGGTCGACCGCCCTAGCCGTTAGGCCAACTCCTTTACCTTCATTGTTAAAGTAGCTCAGGCTATTGATTTCATACACAATGTCCGACGAGAGCTTTGTTGCAGTGTCAGTACAGTTTTAAAATCCTGTAGATAACCTTTCAGGCAAACCATAGTTTCACCCATGTCTCTGGAACTTGTTATTTAGGCATGGACCAACATGTATCTCACTAGGTTGTGTGTCTGTAGTTAGATAAGTCTGCCTGCATGTTCAGCCTCTTACTGACCTGTTCTTATAATCTCAGTACAGCAGGCATGCAATGCTCATTGGGTGGAGAGGAATTTAGCCCCCACCTTGGCCCTCCCCCTTCAGTTGTGTGGTAGGATGGGGCTGGAGCTGCAGGCCGGATCAATCATTGAAGTGTCTGGCAGCTCAATCGCTCCTACTGGGGCCGTGTAGAGCTACACGCACCCTCCTTTGGTTAGACTCAAAGTATTTCATTTCTTTTAACCACATGGCTGCTAGGCGTTTTCCCGTCCTGCGCTGAAAAATGAAAATCACAATAATCCATGACGAGCTGGCCTTGTCATCCGCGCACGGCAGGTAAGCGCCATGACGAGCCCAGCTCGTCATTAGCTTCGAAGGGGTTAATTGCTGCACCCTCGGCCTTTCCCTAATTGCTCCCCTATATGTAGACCTTAAATGATGTGTTTTAAGTGTGGTGGATTACGTGAGAAATGTCTTCTTTTCACACCCCTGCCCATTAACAACAAGTTCCGGCGTCCCATAAGTGCTGTGTGAGGCGGCAGGCATCCTTTCTAAGAGTGAAAGCGCCATGGGCGCGCTGCTAATTCTAAGAAGAGTCCACCATTGCCCACATTCTGCGAGTGCTGTATGGTGTGGCAGGCACCCATTCTAAAAGTAAAAACACCCAGGGCACGCTGCTAATTCAGAGAAACGCCCGCCATTGGCCGCATACTGCATCCCGCAAGAGCTGTGTGGGGTGGCAGGAACCCTTTCTAAAATTGAAAGCGCGCAGGGCACATTTACCTCTAAAGCATGTAAATGAAATGCAAACAAAACAAGACCGTGCCATTCCTGCTACAGCAATATAGAAATAAACACATTCACTCCCAAAATAGTCCCCACTAAAAGTATATTAAACATCCTGAGTAACAGTACAAGTAAAAGGGCCAGTCCGCGTGGGAGGTAACAATAGAAGAAAGGGAGGTAATAAGTAGGGACTAATAAGCCTATGAGCAAATCAAAAGGTAACATTTATAAAGGGCAGTAACAACAGCCAAATACAAACATGGGCAGAGAGTGGGCAGAGCTTAAAGTTCATACCTCAATACAGCATGCCTTGAAGAGACAGCGTAGGCGCTGCCTAGGTGAGACCTTAAAAGGTCTCTCGGTGCTAATTTCATAGCTGTCTCCTTAATGAAAACGCATGTTTTTAGTTTGGCATGTTTTTAGCTTTGCTCAAAAGCTGGAAAATGAAGGAAGGAGCCTGATATGGTATGATCATGAATTTCACAGAGTAAACTTTGGTCTTCAAACAGTTTAATGCATTGCACCCCTTGAGTAAACTAATTTAATTGAGCCCCCTGAAAAGAATGGACATATTTTCTCGAATTTGTCTATAACATTTTTAATACTGGAAGCAAGTCAAATATTTTTTGTGGTGCTTGGAGGCTACACCCTCTAACAAATATAGAAAAAAGTAAAACTCCGGTTTAATTTTAAATTTTTCATACCTAGGTGCCAATGAGCCTCACTTGATGTACGACACCCTAAGGCATTCCTGGCTTTGTCAGCCAAAAGCACTTTGCATGCTGGTTTTCTTTTGCCCATCTTTAGGATGTTAAAAAGGAAACTACAAGTTCGAAAATGCAATACCATTTTAGGCAAAATACCAGGTCTGGCTTAATGTGTTGTGCAGGGCTGGGGCTATTTGTTCTCTATAACCATACTTACCATTTTAAACATCACATCAACAAATGATTGCCAGCATGCCATTGTCATATCTGTCAACCTAAAAATGATTATTTCCCGGAGGTGAAGTACTGGGAATATTTGATGTCCCCTTTAACACCTACTCCCAGCCATGTCAGGGTTCACAAAGGATTGCTACTAAAAGCCCCCTACTGAGTAGTTCACAATTCTTCTCTTTCGCTGACTAAAAGCACAGTTTTTCAGAATGAACTCTGTCTGCATTCCCCTGAGATAGGGTAAGTGCTCCACCTGATCATAACCCTGGGCCACCTTAACATCTTTTCACTCGATCCAGCATTTCGGAAATGCAAATTTGAATCATCTGGACCCACTTTAATACCTAACAATTCTTTCCACGCCGCATGAGTTTAAAGCAAATCTTAACAATTTATCAGTCATCTAATTTATACTCTTCCTCTAGGATGAATCCTTGTCAGTGGTTAGGGATTGGCAAAATAATATCAGAATTCTTAAGAAATATCATCATAAAAAATAAACATTCAATATAACTAACTAACATTAAAGACAAACTCTGTCTATAAATCGGTATGCTTTATATAAAATAATGTGATTGCTCATCAAGTACAATACAGCTCGAATCATAGATCATCACACAAGAGAACAATAGTAAAACAATTCACGATTATACATCTCAAATATCAGCACAATGAGAGAGTGGATAAGCGTAGAGACAAAAGGATAAAGACATTTGCAAATAAGATTTATGCAAATTCAGAATATCATACTAACCCAACACGCAAAATTCTAGAAATCTGGAAAGTGACCCTCTGGCCATTAGAATAAGCTGGACATCCCCAAGAAGAATTGAGGAGCAAAGTCAAAGAGTTAGGATCAGCAGAACTACAGCTAGCTGAATAAAGATTAGGAAACAGCAACACTTTTCTCTCCTTTGCAAAATTAAAGAATGAACGCGCCTAGCCCCCACCCTCGTACTACTAATAGTTATACCCTAAATTCCCTAAAGGTCCAACCCCTCATGTATCATTACAAATAGAATTCTTAAACCTCATTTTTTCAAAACAAGGGGTGTCTAATCACTCCACTCTTGATGTGCATAACTTTTTAACAGTTCCTTTGTCTTTGACAGCTCACGTCATCAACCTTAAGCAGAGGAAATTCAAATAACGCTCTTCCGTGGCTTGTACATTTCTCCATCTCGCAAATGTGTCCATATAGTTATACAAATGTCCACATACTCCACTCAGCAAAGACGTTCCATTAAGATGTTCATTGTTTCCTCTACACAACCTTGGCCATCATCAGGAACTGACGAAGGACAGATTACATATTCCTCCTTTCTATACATTCTAATAAGCAAATTAAACCTAAAAAGACTTTTGAGGCCTTCTCTGCAGAGCAGTGTAAAATATGCACTCTAGGAAGAACAAATACAAGTGTGATTATCGCTGTTATTTTATAAAACTCCACTATTAAACGCTCAATGAATGCTTTTGCTCGCATTTTTTGATCGTTTGCACATTATTTTCAAACAGCTAGGGAAAAAGAAACTCACAACTTTTTGGCTGTTATTTTCTGTATTAATCATGTGCATTTGCGGCGTATACTAACTTCCCCCAGCACGCACTTGCACAGTTTTCCCCTTCCCACTTTTTATTTCTGTCACTGTTAATTTTCACACCATTTGGTTAATAATTCACGCGATGAGGAGTTCAATCCGAGCAGGTTTTGTTTCATGAAAACCCTGCTCCATCTCACGCCACCTCTGAGGGACCTGCCCCACAGTTTAAAGACCACTGACCTAAACTCTAGTCTTTCTGAACTGATGTTACAGCCAAGGAACATACATATTCCTGATTATGAGTACTATGTTAGACTGACATGACAAAATCTGACTGGATAAGTAGATGGAGCCAGGTTGGTATCCCCTATTATGCTTCGAGCATCTTAATTTGTAACGGACATACTTCCTCACCAGCCTCCATTTCAGTGCCTTTCCTTGCTAAAAAGACATGCTATGTTTTCTTCAAGGCTGCATTCTGTGCTTTGTGTAGGTAATCAAGTAAAACAAGCATTGGCAAACCCTATAGGTCTGGGTTTAATTTTAATTGTATTTATATAGCGCTAACTACAAATGTACCAATGCACTGTGAACACATATTGAGATACGTAGGTCGTAACTCCCCTTCCAGTATCTCACCTTTATTATTTTATCATTGTCCAGTTGCTTTTCAATAAAATTCCTTCTTACAAAGTTAAACCAGGACAATTTTTAACACGTTTTTTTGCACTCACATCCCACATCCTGCTCCACTGTATTACAGGTGTCGAAGCACACCATGGTGACGCTAGGCCACCATGGTGGACCCCGATGATGAAGCATGTCACCACTAGGTGGTGAGTGAGGGTTTTTTAGAAAAGGAATAAGTATTCCAATTTTGGAAAACCTTCAACCTACACATCGGGTGATACTCCTTCATTTGTTTTTCAATAACAAATGTAAACACGGAATTAGAATATTAAATCCAGAAACATGTAAGAAACGAAAGGTGGCCTATACGGAAGGCTCCCTTACTTTCATTACAGTCCTGCTATGTGAAATGAAAGTCGGATAGCCAGGGAGCCTTTTATTGTTCCTGTGTTATAGAAAAAAAGAGAGGACTCTAAAGAAGGGCCCCTTGTGACTTGAGCTTTGTTTGTTACCTAGAACACAAAAGGAGGATTGTAATGAAGGCAATGAGGGCCTTCTGTACAGACTACCTTTTGTTTCTATGAAAAAGAATAATGAGAAGGCAATTAAAGTACAATAATAAAGGTTGATTTGCCACCTATTTAAAAAAAACAAGAAAATAAAAAAAAAACAAGATCCTGTCGACACTAATGAGAAGCTGGTGAGAAGGAAGAACAGATTGGAGGAGTGAGGTGTTACACACAGGGGAAATAGGAGAGGCAGGAGGGAGGAACAAGAACAGGTAGTGGGTTGGGGAAACGTGGCAAAGAGGGAGGAGCGAGTGCGGGGAACAAGAGGGAGGTTGGGGAGGGGTAACAAGGACTGGTACGGGAACAAGGGAGGAGTGAAGGGGAGAAATGAGAGGTTGGTGGGTGGAATCAATGGAGAGCCATGCAGGCCGGTGTTATAACTTATTAATTTGATGTTGTTTAACGTTATGCTATTTTTAAAAAAAATACTAGGTTACAGACAACTACATAACTCCCACAAGAGGTTAATGACGAGGCTATTACAAATCATACCAGGCAATAGTTAAGCCTCATGGATGACATGACATTTAGCTGTTGGCCACCACTGAATCTGGAAACTATATGTTCAAACCTCACAATCTGAATATGTAGACAATATCTTGGAGGTTTAAAAATGTATGATTAATGTCATGTTAATGGGGTTGTAATACCTGAAGTCATTCTGTATTTTTATTTGTATTTTTTTTATAAAATGACCTAATAAAATAATTTGAAATAAAAAAATACTAGGTTACTATGCTTTGCTTTTCCAAATGTAAGCTACTTATCTCTTGAGACCTTTTTATGAATTCTGCGTTCCAGTGTGCAAACTGGGTCCGAATTCCCACTGGGTGATGGTTGGGTAGATGTTACTGTTAAGCTTTCAGACGCTGTCAGTTTGTGTATTGATATTAAACTTCGTTTTGTGTTACTGCTGGTTAGGACTTTAGTTTGATTTCTTCTAGCCAACAAAATAATAGGATAGCAGATGTAAGAAGATAGGACGGGAGGGAGAAATGGGAGTGGGTGAAGAAATGTAAAGCGAGACACACAAAAAGAGAGAGCAGGAAGTGAGGAGTGCGAAGGAGGTGTGGGAAGAAGAAGGAGTGAAAAATAAGGGAATGAGGAATAACTGAAGGATGCAAGCAAAAATGGGTACAAGAAAGGAAAGTGGGAGGGGTAGGTGCCAACAGAGAAGCCTGTAGTTGGAAAGTAGTCCTCATACACTTCAATGAAAGAACTCCATTGAAGGAGGAAACATACATCCAAACAGAAAATAGCATCAGGTGAGAAAGAACAGTTCATTGAGCTGAGCCATGAGGTGGTTGCCGAAGCCTCAAGACAATGACTGAAAGTGACTACACAAAACAAAGCTAGTGGTGGCTGGTTGGAAAAGTTGGATAGTTAGAAAATTTGGATCCAAAGCATAATGTAAGTATATTAGAGACAGCAGGTCTGTGTGACCGCTGGCTGCGCAGGTAACCACAGTTGAGACTGCTACAATATTCAGTCTTAGAATTTGCATTACCCACAATTATCAGCGTCTCTCAGTTACCTGGTATCAGTGACAAGAGCACTTTTTTCTTACTTGCAAACACAATGGAACTGTGGTGCTGTACATGAGATGGACACACATGCTATGTTATGATTTCTAAAGTGCAGAGGTTACCCAAGGATGTCCTGGCGCTAATTATTTATCCTGAAGGCAAGAACAAGGATGCAAAAGAGGTTTATTCAGCAAAAAGCCAAGTTTTAAGCCCTTCCTGAAGGCTAAAAGATCAGTGGAATTTCCTAGGTGAAACTGAAGGGCTTTCCAGGCCTTCGCCGCACAAACGGCAAAGCTTCTGCCACCCCACAGAACTTTTTTTTGCACTGACTGCTGTGAAATACAGTGCTAGCCTTACCTCGCTAAATATCAAATATGTACTGCTGCTTTTATCAAAAATATTAAATATTAAAACAAGGCAAAATTTAATTCATTGGCACGTTGTTGGTCACTTGTTTTGTAATGATACTGCACCTTCGAAACCCTATGCAGGCATCTAAATATATCTAGCTCTGTTCACATTTAAAAACAAATCATGCAGGCCAGATTTTTCAAATGTGTACCTGATTTTCATCCTTTTCCCACGCCTGGAGGTCCCGTGCAATCTCCTACATCTAGTTACCCAGTGTTCCTTTTGTTGAGGCACAGATTAGCCTTTCAACCCTGGGAGGGTGACAAACCTGATTCTCTGAGTTACATACCTCAGGCGCCAGAAAAACAAACGAGCAACGTAGCAGGAGGTCTGAGATCACTCAGTAGGGGCATTCTGCATGCCTCACAACTTGAAACAAGCACTTACAATGCACCGGTCTCTCCTTTGTAAAAGTTAGAGCTATTGGCATTGGAAATGGCATATTTTTCTGTATGTGTTGTTGTAGATAACAGATGAGTAAATGGTCTTGTTATTTACAATGAGAATACCTTAATGTGTTGCAATTGTGAGTAGTGAAGAGTTGTAGTAGAGTTAGTAGTAGAGAGCAAGTAGTATAGTTTTCTGAGAGTAGAGTAGTAGAGAGTGAGTATTAGAGAATCAATAGTACAGTAGTAGAGAGTAGTGGTGATTAGAGTAGTAGAGTGAGTAGTATATAGTTTTAGAGTTGTATATAGTAGAGATTAATTAGTATAGTGTGAGTATAGTATTAGAAATTGAGTAGTAGAGTAAGTAGTAGTGAGTAATAGTAGTTATTCTTAGAGAGTGTGTAGTAGAGTTTTTGTTAGAGAGCGCGTCGTAGAGGAGTAGAGTGTGTTGTAGAAATTTAGAGTTAGTACTAGAGTAATACAGTTATTATTAGAGAGTGAGTTGTAGAGTATAGTGATTAGTGAGTATAGTGTATATTGGAGTGTGATTAGAGAGTAGTTGAGGCATTATTTAATAGTGAGTAGTAGAGTTAGTATGGAAAAGTAGTGGGTTGGAGTAGTAGAGGGAGTACTAGAGAGCTGTAGAGAGTGAGTATTAAAGTGTGAGTTTTAAAACTTTAGTAGTTATGAGCGTGTAGTAAAGAGTAAGTAGTAAAGAGGGAGTAGTGAAGTTATTAGCGTAGTGAGTAGTAGAGAGTATTGGTGAGCATAGTAGTAGGTAGTAGTAAAATTAATAGTATTGAGTTGGAGTTGTCGCTAGTGAGTTGCAGATAGTAGAGAGCGAATATGAGAAAGTTATTAATAAAGTAGTAGAGAGTGTTTAGCAGAGTCATTAGGGAGTTTTACATAGTTGTAGAGTACCTACTAGTGGGAGTAGTATATAGAGTAGTAGAGATAGTATTAAAGAATGAATAGTAAAGAGTGAGTAGTAAAGAGTAGTGTATTTTTAGTGGAGTGAATAGTAGGGAGTATTAGTTATTATAGTAGTTGGTAGTTGTAAAATGAGTAGTATAGAGTTAGAGTTGTAGATAGTGAGTAGCAGATAGTAGAGTTATTAGGAGAAATTTTTAATATAGTAAGTAGTAGAGAGTGACTAGCAGAGTGAGTAGGGAGTTTTAGATAGTTATAGAGTATGTAGTACAGTACTAGAGGGAGTAGTATAGAGAGTAGTAGAGATAGTATCAGAGACTGAAACGTAAAGTGTGAGTAGTATAGTCTTTCATAAATTGTGAGCAGTAAAGTGTGAGTAGTAAAGTGTGATTAGTAAAGTGTGTGAATTAAAGTGTGAGTAGTAAAGTGTGATTTATAAGGAGTGAGTAGTAAAGAGCGAATAGTAAAGAGCAAGTAGTAAAGACTGAGTAGTGGAATGAGTAGTAGAGAGTAGTAGTGAATATTGTAGGAGTAGTAGAATGAGTTGTATATAGTTCGAGTTGTAGATAGTGAGTAGTAGATAGCATAAAGTTATTAGTAGAGTGTGAGTACAGTAGTAGAAAGTTATTAATAGAGTAAGTAGTATAGAGTGAGTAGCAGAGTGAGCATGTATTATTAGAGAATTGTAGAGTAGGTAGTAGAGTACCAGAGTGAGTAGTAGAGAGAGTATTAGAGAGTGAGTAGTAGAGTGAGTATAGACTATTAAAGAGTTGCAGAGTAAGTACTAGAGGGAGTAGTAGAGAGTATTAGATAGTGAGTAGTAAAGTGCGATTAGTAGAGTGTGAGTTTTAAATAGTGATTAGTGAAGAGCAAGTAACTCTCTGAAAAATGGCGGTTACCTGTAATTAATTTAAAAACGTGTTCCACCCTGAAGTATTGAAATGCGGTACATTGCCCCAAAACTAAGCGAACAGCATTTTCGATGAAAACAGCAAACACTCAATGTAAGAAACACTAAACTATATATTTACAATATATTGCAAAGTAAAAAAGTAAATACAAACAAAAAACAAGCAAAATAGGAATCGGCTAACAAATAAGTTAGGCAAAAGGCACACTTACCTGGATGTCCCATTGAACAATGCTTTTGCAGTCGCCTATAAAGGAAAATCAACCGCCAAATACATCTAACAGTGACAAATTCACTAAAACCCTTGTTAGAAACAGCACTTACCTTCAGCTCCGAACTCACGTAAAGATGCCGCTTACCGCTAATTAAATTTAAAACGTGCCCCACCCTGACGTATTCAAATGCAATACTTTCCCCACAAAGCACACGAACAGCACTTTCGCAAAAAACAGCTGATCTATCTGTAAAAGAAACGCAAAAGCACATACAAAGAGCATTTTACATAGGATGTTTTCCATATAGACGCCACGAACAGCACTTACTTTAAATTTCAAACGCTCTGAAAGATGGCGGTTACCTTTAAGTAATTTTAAAACGTGTCCCACCCTGAAGTATTGAAATGCGATACATTGCCCCAAAACCAAGCGAACAGCACTTTCGATTAAAACAGCAAACACTCAATGTAAGAAACACTAAACTATATATTTACAATAAATTGCAAAGTAAAAAAGTAAATACAAACCAAAAACAAGCAGAATATGAATCGGATAACAAATAAGTTCGGCAAAATGCACACTTACCGGGATGTCCCGTTGAACAACGCTTTTGCAGTCGCCTATAAAGGAAAATCAACCGGCAACTACATCTAACAGTGACCAATTCACTAAAACCTTCGTAAGAAACAGCATTTACCTTAAGCTCCGAACTGTGGTAAAGATGGCGGTTACCTGTAATTAGTTTCAAAACGTGTCCCACCCTGAGGTTCTAAAATGCGGTACATTCCCCCAAAAGTAAACGAACAGCAGTTTTGATGAAAACAGCAATTAATCAATGTAATAAACACTAAACTGTATATTTACAATAAATTGCAAAGTAAAAAATACAAACAAAAAACAAGCACAATAGGAATCGGATCACAAATATGTTAGGCAAAAAGCACTTACCTGGGTGTCCCGTTGAACAACTCTTTTGCAGTCGCCTATAAATGAAAAGCAAACAACAAATACATCTAATGTTGACAATTTCAATAAAACATTCGTACAAAACAGCACTTACCTTAAGCTCCGAAGTCTCGAAAAGATGGCACTTACCGCTAATTAAATTTAAAACGTGCCCCACCCTGACGTATTCAAATGTTGTACTTCCCCCCGCCGAATGACACGAACAGCAGTTTGGCCAAAAACAGGCAATATTAAATACAATAAAGAGTAGGCTATATATTTACAAAAAATGTCCAACGAAAAATTCAAAGAAACAAAATGGAAGTACAATAAAAATTGGATAAGAATAAAGTTAGGCAAAAAGCACACTTACCTGTATGGCACAGCAGCACGGACGGTGAAGTTTAGAAATCTCACGGACTGTACACCAACACGACACGGACGGTGAATACCTGAAAAGTCAAAAGAAAAAAAAACATTACAACAGAATCAAAAACATTGTTAGATCAACATCCAAGAAAAGTGGCACTTACCTGTATAACTTGACGGAAGATATCACCAACTGCCTTTTACCGGAAAAACGTACCCCACACTGCTGTATTCAAATAAGGTACACACCCTAAAAAGCTATCAGCAGCACTTTCGTAAAAACCATCATGTTCAAATACCTTGAAACTTTATTAATAAATTGTACATAAGTAGCATGTATAATTAAGGAGCAAAATTTATACCCAATATAATGCAATACACAACAAAATCCTCACACAAAATATAGAAGGTAGTCAAAACTCACACTTACTTGGATGTCCCGTTCAACAACGCTTCTGAAGTTACCTATAAAGGAAAAACAACAACCAAATACATCTAATAGTGACAAATTCACTAAAACATTCTTAAATAATAAAAAACAGCACTTACCTTAAACTCCGAAAGAGGGTAGACGAAGACGACGGGACATGGGGTAAACCTAGATAGTAAACAAAAAACAAAATAGACACATTAGAAAAAGGAAAAACAAAAAAGAGTCAAAATGGCTTACCTCTAAGACGCGAACAGCAGCATCCATACCGGGCAAAGCAGTTCATGCACGACAGTAAATGGAGACGACAAAAACGCGAACAGCAGCATACATCCCAAAACAAAAGAAAACATTAGATTAACATCGCACAAAAATAGCACTTAGCTGTCGAACTTGCCTAAAGATATTGCCGAAGGCCGTTAATCATGAGAACGTGCCCCACCCTGCTGTATCCAGTACCGAAACGCGACTAAAAGAACTTTCGTCAAAAATACATATAATTAAAAAAAGAAAACAATATCTATTTTTTTCATACAAACGCAACCTGGAAGTATTAAAAAATATAGCACTTACCTGTATGTCGCGGGATCACAGATAGTCTATTGTAGAAGTCACAGCACAGGATACACCTACCCAAAAATTTTAAAAAGACATTTGAAGAAAAAAATAGACAACAGCAGAGTCAAAATGGCTTAGCTCTAACACGCAAACAGCAGCATACATACCGGGCAAAGCAGTCCATGCACGACGGTAAAAGGAAACGACAGCCACACACGACAGGACACGGGATAAACCTACAAAGTGAATGAAAAAAACACACATTAGAAGCAGAGTCAAAATGGCTTACCTCTAAGAAGCGAACAGCAGCTTACATTCCAGGCAAAGGAGTCCAAGCACAACGGTAAACGGAGACGACAGCCAGGCACGACAGGACACGGGATAAGCCTAGAAAGTGAATGAAAAAAAACCACACATTAGAAGCAGAGTCAAAATGGCTTACCTCTAACACGTGAACAGCAGCATACATAGCAGGCAAAGCAGTCCATGCACGACGGTAAACGGAGACTACAGCCAGGCACGACAGGACACGGGATAAGCCTAGAAAGTTAATGAAAAAAAACCCATTAAAAGCAGAGTCAAAATGGCTTACCTCTAAGACGCGAACAGCAGCATACATACCGGGCAAAGCAGTCCATGCACGACGGTAAACGGAAACGACAGCCACGCACAACAGGACACGGGATAAACCTACAAAGTGAATGAAAAAAAACACACATTAGAAGCAGAGTCAAAATGGCTTACATCTAAGAAGCGAACAGCAGCATACATACCGGGCAAAGGAGTCCATGCACAACGATAAACGAAGACGACAGCCACGCACGACAGGACACGGGATAAACCTACAAAGTGAATGAAAAAAAACACACATTAGAAGCAGAGTCAAAATGGATTACCTCTAAGAAGCGAACAGCAGCATACATACCGGGCAAAGGAGTCCATGCACGACGGTAAACGGAAATGACAGCCACGCACGACAGGACACGGGCTAAACCTACAAAGTGAATGAAAAAAAACACACATTAGAAGCAGAGTCAAAATGGCTTACCTCTAACACGCGAACAACAGCATACATAGCGGGCAAAGCAGTCCATGCACGACGGTAAACGGAGACGACAGGCACGCACGACAGGACACGGGATAAACCTACAAAGTTAATGTAAATAAACACACATTAAAAGCAGAGTCAAAATGGCTTACCACGGTAAACAGAGACTACAGCCAGGCATTAAAAGCAGAGTCAAAATGGCTTACCTCTAAGGCGCGAATATCAGCATACATAGCTGGCAAAGCAGTCCATGCACAACGGTAAACAGAGACGACAGCCACACACGACAGGACACGGGATAAGCCTAGAAAGTTAAGTTAATGGAAAAAAAACACACATTAAAAGCAGAGTCAAAATGGCTTACCTCTAAGACGCGAAATCAATCCCGGCAACAACAAAAAAACGCCCACTGAATGCCATGATGAAAAAAGGGGCGGGACTTAAAAAAAGACACAGAAACGCCCACGAATCGCATCCAGCCGGGGGAAAGAGTAATTGATACCCATCTCTTCCAATGGCTAGCCTCCATTTATGGAGCTAGCCGATGGAAAAAGGGGCGGGTTCAAGTACACAGTATTGAGATAACATAAAATCTCGGCCTGCGCCAACACTGCTGCGCAGTGTACGCTAGGTCGAGACCTAAAAAATCATAGGGTGTGAGGAGGGGCAGGGCCTTGGAGGAGGCGGGGCCTCATGCTGAGAGGTAACCAGGAGGCACTGTTGCAGGTACCCTGCCCCCAAACTCCCACCTACAAAAACAAAAAAGGTTGCTAAGGCTGGTGCCAATGTCCTGGGGTGTTTTCACACCCCTTAATGGATGTCGGCAGCTCAAAGCCTCAGACAACGAGCTGGAAATCCACTATTTACATATATAGCCCACCTGCAGCTCTTGAGGCAGGTCACGGAATGCAGCAGTTGGTGATTTGCTGCGTGCACTCAGGGCAAGGAGGAAGTGGTCAGCTCAGAATGCACGCAGTCAAGCAACAGAGATGGATGACACTGCAGTACCTCTAGGATATGGGTACTCACAAACATTTTCTCAGGGGCCAAAATATACACTCTCAGATATGCCCAGGGGCTGTGTCGCTGCTGTGGCATTTCCAAGGAGACAGGGTACGTTGGGAGATCATCGGAACAGAACAGAAAAACTTACCTTTTCAAAAGATAACTAGGAAATGTTTTATTTTAAAAAAAGTTTACATTTTGCTGTGGGTCGTCCTATACTGTGTGCAGCCTATACATTTTTTTGAATCATGCAGGCTGGGTTATACTGCGAGTAATACATTTTTAAATGAATTAAATGCATATTCACAGTGCTTACAGGAAGGGACCTCGTAGCCTTTGATATTCATATCACTTTTCCCCAGTGGACCAACCAGGATGTAACTCAGTGACCCTCTAGTTACACACATAGTTGTAAACTCTGTAGAGATCATATTAACTAACTGTGCTTTCCCACCAAAACCAGGTATTTCCACAGATCAGTTTCACTTGCACTTATTTTTCATTTAAGGTGTTTGCATTATATTTTATATTGAGGTACCTGTAGGTTATAAAAAGATAAAAATAGTTTCAGAATATTTTATTACTTTTTAACTACCTGTCCATCACACCTCCCCACATTCATTGCCCCTGCCCCATTATACTTACAACAACAATTCCCCCAATTCTTTAAAGCATTTTCAGTCCTCTAACTTTTCACCAATGAGCAAGGCTATCTTGTTGAAAGTAGACGTGAAATGGCTGTAGAAACAAAGCCAATAACCAAAAGAGAAAAAGAAAAGCCTTGGCAACATCGTTTTTTGTCTTTCTAGTACTAGGCTTTGTTTCTACAGTCAATTCTGCTCGTTCTATGAGCAGGACAGCTCTGCTGATAAAACAAGCTGAACTAACTATAGAAACGAAGCCCAGCATCACATTGCAATGTTCTCGGTTAGTAGAATTAGCCAATAATGGAAGTCATGCAGCTTTCTCTCCCAATTTACCAGGAGTCCGAGAAGATGATCTGCGGGACGTAAGGAAAGGTCTGCAGGGCCGCTGGTGGCCAAAGGACCCTACTTTGAGTACCAATGCTCTAGGATATCTTACTTGCATTGACTGTGAAAATGTTGGAATTGTGGTTAATCTCTTTGGCTTTTCTTCAATCAATGTAAAACACACCACAATATTGCTGAGATTATCAACGCTATGTGCTTTAGAATCATGGGCCATATGCATGAACACATTTTCCCATAGACACAGAATGGCCAAAACCCTTTGATGCATCTGGCCCCAAATCTCTTTTTTATTGGCAAAGCAATCAGAAAAGCAAATACACAGCATGCCACCTACAATCCTGGTGGGCTGGCTGCCAAGACCGATAAGGTGTGTCAAGCACAAATAGCATTCATTTGGTGTATACCTTCGGGATATTTGTTACACAGCATGTCACCTACAACCCATCATGGGCTGGCCGCGTCTCAGGAAGGGGTGCCTAGGTCTTACTAGGTACATGCAATTTAACGGCTAGAGCCAGGTTCCATCTCAGGTTAGCACCAGCGAAGGGCCACCGTCGCTTTGTTTTTTTAAAGGTAAAATTAATAAAGGTTGGTCCTGAACTGGAAAGAGTCATGTACAGATTTAGGCTACAACTCCATAAGTTTGGTGTGATCTTCAAAATGGATAAACCATCTAGAATGGCCGAATAGTAGATAGCAATTATTTTGAAGGGGGTAAGTGCAGCGGTCGAAGTGCAATAAAACAAACATTGGCAAAGCCAATACGTCTCAGCAATCTGAGCGCCATAGGCGATGGCAATGTTAATGCATTTGTGTATATCAATAAAAATAGCCCCAGAACCATGCACAAATTAATTTACATTGCCAACGCCTATAGCTCTCGCATTACAGAGACCTATTGACTTTGCCAATGCTTGTTAAAATAGCCTCCATTAGAACCCACTGGGTCTCTTCAGACCGCCTCCACATTCTTGTGTTGTCAGCTTTCCCAGTGGGAGGATTCTCCTTCTCTTTATATAGCCCTGCTAATTGTTAATAGAAAGCATCTGCTTCAGTGACGCTATTTTTTTTTAAAAAAAAGCCATTATTGGTTATTGAACGCGTTAGGTGACATTACAAGCTATTTAGCACTTATGTTTCTGGAGCTCATATGCATAATAAATGTTATTTTAAATACTCTGCACAATTCTATAAATAACTAAAAATAAAGCTACATATTTATGCTGCGCATTAACCAATTAGGTGTTGAAAATGAATTTATAAACTTTTCTGCAGTATCGAACCAGTGAGATTTTCGCTTTACCTGCTGGGTACTTCTAACGTTACCTTTCAACTACTGCTGGCTCGGTTCTCCCATGTAGAGAAAATAGGACCTTTATTGTCATGTTGGCCATGATTCAGGACCTCATATGTGCTGAACCTCCTATGTAAGGGCTTCTACCATATGTGTACATGCTGTCATTGCAGATCACAAAGCAGGACAAAACACAATATTTACGCTTTATGAGGTCGAAATAAAAAATAAAATCAGCACCAAGAGACTCCTCTACAATTGACTGCTACTAAGGTATCTAACTACGTGCAACCACATATAACCACATTTTCATCTACAGTTTCACAGACCGTGTTACATATGGAGTATTTCTATTTGCAAACAATTACCAACGAAGTGGAGTGTTACAGCTAGCAGGTCGTGTGCATTGCATACTGCGAACCAAACATGGGAAAATTTGACTTTTGTAGCAGGAATATGATCAAACTGCTCCAGTTCACAAAAGACTACATCTGTGAGAAGAAGCAGGAGCATCGAGGCTTATAGTAGATATACGATGCCATGTCTATCACTCATTGGCCTTTCTTCATATTTACATGCCAGCAAAGACGCTATGATAGGGAGCTATGTTGCAGCACGTTAATAAAATGGCTGACAATTTACATGATACGCGCTTGCTCGCACACACACCAAATATGACTGGCAAGTCATCTTGACAATATGTGCTGCGGCTGTTACAAAGACCAACAATGACATCCCTACAATGGCTTGTTCTATCTAGCCATGCTAGATTGCCTATAAAACTATTTGTATTGCTTTGTAGCTACCAAATACAGAGTTAAACAAGAGACGTGCACCGCTAACCCTCAAGGATGAAGCTCTGATCTCAAATGCTACTCTAATAGTGCACTCCTAACCACATGACGGGTTACCCATTTCAAAAAATGAAAAAGGAGTCCTGAAACAATGCCCTACAATGTGTGCTGTGTATGTTGAACTGTAGTTAGGCGGTGCACACGTGGAGGGCTAAACACTGGAAGAGGCATGACGTATGCATTCCCTTGACAAATGGGGAGAACGTAAAATGGAGTGACAATGGTGCCAGCAAATGGGAAGCTTATGGGTGGGCTGTAAACCCATCTCTTGGTTTGAAACAGCACACACGCGCCTTCTAGAGCTGTGACCTAAAAAGAATGGGACTGGTGATGCTGTGCACAACGGTGGCGAGTGAGTGAGCATGTGGATGGGGTCAAAGTCGTCGCTAAAAAACTAAAAATTCAGTAGCATTTTTCGTTCTTTCACCTTGGGTGACTACATATAAAATAAGGCACAGCTTAAATGTAAAATAGATGCAAGTTAAGTTAATCAGTGGGAAATGCATTATCGTACATTATGGAACCTCTTTTAGTTAATGCACCGCAGTGGTCTGTGTCTATAAACTGAGGCACAAATTAGAATCCTGGTTAGTGCAGAGGAAATAGTGACTTATGTATGTTTAGTGCTATGATGTCCCAGTGTGGTATAGAAAGCACTGTGAATATGTAAGCCAATATTTTAAACTTGTATTGACACACAGTATAAGATAGGCTGCTACAAAATGTGCAAAAAGGTTTAAGGTAAAAACATTCTTCCAAAATATAGATTTTAGTAATACCAGCACTGTATATAGTGCATTTTTTTTTATAACTGTCCTCTAAAAGCACACACTTCACCTGTTAGCTGATATCTTCCGTACAATACCACTCAAAAAGAACAATCTGTCTTATCACAAAGCTTCAAGTGATTCCATCAATTAAAGCCAATAACCATCCTTTCCTTTTGCAGATTAATCAGTTGTGAACATTTACATTTCTTTCAGGCAAGCAGGCACTCTGGCAAGAAGGTTTGTTTAGCAGTTTGCCCCTACCTCGGTTTCACAGCATCGGACACTCTCTGCCTTACATTTTAGCTGAAGCATTTCAACTCTCTGAATGAACCGTCCCGGGATGGTTGTCTTTTCACAAAAAGTAAGGAAATTGTTCTTCTTAAATGAAAAAAGTATGGGAATGTCGTGCCTCTCAGATCCCGCCCACTTTGACAACTGGGGAGGGGGGGGGGGGGTAAGAGGGGCAATTCACTGTGTTCTGTTTATTAACCACTACTCTGTACATTACAGTATCATAATCTAGTAGATCATACCACATTCCTGACCAGTCTAGGCCTGAAAATAGCAGAGGTTTATGTAAACCAATTTAATGGTACTTATAGCAGTCCATTAATTTGAATGAATTTGAAACATAGGATTCTTATTGAAGACTGTGACCCATATGCACATTTTCCCACAGACTCGGAATGGGTAAAACTCTTTGATACAACAGAAACTTCCTTTCCTTCATCTGAATGACTAATAGCAGAAATTATGTTACCCAAAGCATGCCCTATTTTTGGTGAACAACCCACTTTCTTGATCCTGTCTATTTGACATTTTTACATAGTTGAATGAAAGTGCTCTTCTCAATAAAAATAATAAAGAAATTGAGACTGGTTTACAATATAACTATAAGGCTACAAACCAGGAAACTGAAGTAATATATATTGATATAACAGTGGTTCATTTATCATTTGGAGGAGGAGAAAGTTAGGAGATTTTCTAAAGAACAATAAATTCGAACAGTTTCTACTTCAAAACGTATTATATTCAGAGACAAAACTATCTGTATGAAAGCTGGGAGGTTTCCGAGCAGGATGTTGCTTGTACGTAAAGTTGGTAGGGCTGTAGTGGAGTCAATCAAATGTCAGGTTTAGTTTCAATAGATTTTTCCCTTGCAGTTGTTTGTTTCTATTTCATGGATTACAGCCTCGACCTATAGCTGTATCACAGCCACTACATCCAGTTGCGGCTAGTGAACTTTCTGATAGGCGGGGCGTAAAGGCCTGCACATAATGATCCAGAGTAAGCCCAAAGTCTCCGCAGGGACTAAGTTAAGGGTTGCATAGCAGGAAGGTTTCTCATGCAGCTCCGCGAGGCGCAACGGCAAGTGTTTATGCCACTGGTGTTAGGTAATAGCGCACAAAGGCATGCAAAACGTTATGTAAATTGTGCCTATGTGAAGCCTCAAATAAAAAAAAATTAACTTACGGACCGGAGACCCCGTCCTGACTCCCGCCTTCCTTGTATTCAAGTCCTGCAGCACGTCATCACAGGAAGGCGGCGCTGCAGGCAGCCTCCCTCTCCACTGCCGCAGATTGATTGGTGCGGCCGGCTGCCCCAGGTGACGTACTTTTCTGTCGTATGCTGCTGCTGCAGCATACAGAGAACAGGGAGAGTTGAGGCCAGGGGGGAGTGGCTTGGGGGAGTGGCTTTCCCACTGTAGTTAATACTGTCTGTTTGGGCGGCCTCAGGCCGTCCAAACAGTCAGTATTAACAATAGTGGGCAAGCCACTCCCCCAAGCCACTCCCCCCTGCCCTCGAGTAAGCACCCAGTCACTCTAAACCAGGAAGTGCTCTGCTTTCTCGTCGTGCAAGAAGGCAGAAACAAATCACAAATGGTAGTTATATAACTACCATTTGTTTCTGCCTTCTTGCACGGCAAGAAAGCAGGGGGGGCGGCGCCCAAACGCCCCCATGGAGGAATCGCCACTGACTACATCTACTAACAGTACATTGAAAAGGCTAATTTGCACTGTTGACCATTGACCCCACTATCTCCTCTTCACATCAACCATCACACCAAATCTAACCCATACACTACTTCATACACAAACCTTGTCTCTAACAGTAAACCTCATATCTTGTCAGCCCTATCTTAAGCCCTTCCCTAGACTTAGCATTGACTAACCCAGTGGTTAATTTGTGTCAGCAGCCGCAGATGGGGAGACCAGCGCTTATTTTGAGGCCTGGGACCTATCAGGCCCATAGCTAGAGATATATTCTTTGGGCGTATGGCTCTCAGCTATGACCAAACATCAAAGTTGTGGTCCACAGATGCATTTTTTCCTAAAAACTGGTTGTATGACTAAATATCGACTCATAGAATATTATGGTACACAAATATCAAGGACATCATTTGGAAAGGTAAGTGCATATAGGGAAGTATAGATTTACTATTCCTAAGTCCACATCTAAATACATTAAAGATATATATATTGCGTAGGTAATATATCTGGGGCGTAAGGTACTTATCTGTCAAATTCTTGGATTCAATATTCTGTCCTCGATATTCTGTGCCATTGATGTCCTCTTTTTGATATTCAGGTGAACAATGTGTGATTCTGTGTGAAGGAATATGTGGCTTTTTATTAAAGTACAGATTAAAGTACACTCAATCAACTTTTCACAATCCAACTCTAAATCCTATCAATTAGATGGAATTTAAAGTCGAGTGCAAAGTTGTAAAGTAGGCTGGCTCACAACATTGTGTATTTTCTCAACTGCTCAAGCTATATGCAATGCAACGTTTATCAAAGCTGGCCTCAACTCACAGCCCTCTCTCCCACACCTCTTACTTTAAGTGGCAGATGTCCAGACTCCACATTCAAAATAGTTTTGCTAGAGGACATCCTACAGGTGTATTCTGCATCAGGAAATCATCACACCCGGAAGGTCTGAAAGGATAACCATTACCTTACGTAAATCTTCAAAGTGTAATCTGCTTCGTAAAGTGTGCAGTTCGCTAGTTCCGACCAACTTTGAGAGTTACGTTTTTATTTCACTCACCACTAATTTAAAATAACTTTGCAGAGAATATTTTGAAAATTATTGGCAGTGTGTTTTAAACATTTTTAAGGCTACAACAATGGTGAAAACTAAATAAAAGTAATTTTATAGGGAAAGTTTTGAAGGTCCCTCAATGAATTTCACTAAAAGGTTCGATAAAAGATGGATAGTTCAATTATATTTGATCAAATGTACCAGTCAAAACTGCATGGACTTGAAGCAGGCTCTAACTCTGGCATACGCCTCTCATAGTTACAGGCAGGTTGTGCGAAAGGAGTTGTACAAAAGGACAAAAAAAGGGGAGGAAGGTACCCCTGTGTTAAATATCAGGGAAGGGGTTATCAAACCAAAGAGCTAAAGACCCTATTGTGAGGCGACCTTAAATACACCTTTTTTCCTTGGAGTGCTACCACTCTCTCACTCTCTATTTGTGTATTTAACAATGTTGTCAATCTCACAGTGCACTACAAATCACATTTAGAATAAAGTATAAAACACTTTTTTATTTTGGATGAAAAAAGACCTCCCAATAGGTTACAATCTAAAACAATTTCATTTCTGTGATCATATAAAAACATGAATTCATAAAAAACAGTTGACGCGGCGTTTCGGTGTACAGTTTGCCTTCATCAGGACGAAAACATTTTCCAATTAAATTGTTTTAGATTGTAACCCATTGAGAGGTCTTTTTTGATCCAAAATAAAAAAAGTGTTTTATACTTTATTCTAAATGTGATTTGTAGTGCACTGTGAGATTGACAACATTGTTAGATACACAAATAGAGAGTGAGTGAGTGGTAGCACTCCAAGGAACAAAGGTGTATTTAAGGTCACCTCACAACAGGGTCTTTAGCTCTTTGGTTGTACAAAAGGAGCCCCTCTTTAGACATTGACCAGAAAAAGAGATAGGAATGGTAAAGGATAGGTGAAATGGGTGCATTGGGTGTATTTGAGGCTGTTGACTGACTAAGGGCACTAGTTCCATGGCCTTTAGAGGAGCCATAGATGGGCAGGCAGAAGCACTGCCTCTAAGGCTCTGAGTGGTAGTTTCATGGTTTACATCTAGGATCTGCTCTGTGATAACATCTGTTTGATATTGCTTGCATGGCACCTCGCATTTGGATGCTGTTGAGTTGTCCTCTTCCAGTCTAGTGGACATTCTTTCCTCTTTCACATGCAGTAGAGGTCTAGCATAGAATCCTCAAGGTGACACCCTCTTTGTGGCTAACATTGCTTGGAATAGCATGGATTTATCTGAGTGGTGAATGTAGAAAGCAAGGAAGCCTACTCTTTGTGCTAGAAATGGAAAATTTCTACTTGCAGAAGTATTGTTCGGCATTACTACACGTGCAGTTAAAAGTTCAGCTTCATGTTGTGAAACAGTTTAGAGACTGCCATATTTAAATGTACACTAGAAAGCCAAATCACCTCCTCAATAGAACTTGGACTTCTCAGCAAATAGGTAGTACTTTCCAGTGACTATATCAGCAAATATAGACATGACTGATATACATTAAAAAATAGACATTAGCACTTCTCACTAAGAGCATATAGTAACAAATAACAAGGAGGTGCCATTGTTAAGCAGTTTGTAAAAAGCAATATAGATCAAGTAATAATGGGCAGACCTTATTAGGATTTTAGAGACCACTATGCAAGGTGATTTTTGGATCCTACACTAGGATCCCTTTTAGAAAACAAAATGCAAAATTGTGCTTTGAAGTCAAATTGATTCAGAAAAGGGGGTGGTGATGAACAGAGTGTCTGAATTAAGCAGACCACTCTTACCCAGTCCAAAGATCAGGGCTTGATCCATCACCGTTATTTATCTCACTGCCCCATCCCAGCTCAGAACCTGGCTATATGCAAATCAGTCTGTCCCTGGCCCAGTGCATCATGGGAACAGGGCAGACTAAACTACCAAGCCAATTCTTCACCAGAAAGGAGACAAGCTACCGGGGACCGGTTTCTGGCATTTCAGCCGTCTTCGGCCCGGCTTGCTTGAATCCTGATGGAGCAGTGAGAAAGGGACTCATGTCTGAGTATACCCTGCCACACCTATAGTGGCCAAAAACGATTCAGAAAAGGGGGTGGTGATGAACAGAGTGTCTGAATTAAGCAGACCACTCTTACCCAGTCCAAAGATCAGGGCTTGATCCATCACCGTTATTTATCTCACTGCCCCATCCCAGCTCAGAACCTGGCTATATGCAAATCAGTCTGTCCCTGGCCCAGTGCATCATGGGAACAGGGCAGACTAAACTACCAAGCCAATTCTTCACCAGAAAGGAGACAAGCTACCGGGGACCGGTTTCTGGCATTTCAGCCGTCTTCGGCCCGGCTTGCTTGAATCCTGATGGAGCAGTGAGAAAGGGACTCATGTCTGAGTACACCCTGCCACACCTATAGTGGCCAAAAACGATTCAGAAAAGGGGGTGGTGATGAACAGAGTGTCTGAATTAAGCAGACCACTCTTACCCAGTCCAAAGATCAGGGCTTGATCCATCACCGTTATTTATCTCACTGCCCCATCCCAGCTCAGAACCTGGCTATATGCAAATCAGTCTGTCCCTGGCCCAGTGCATCATGGGAACAGGGCAGACTAAACTACCAAGCCAATTCTTCACCAGAAAGGAGACAAGCTACCGGGGACCGGTTTCTGGCATTTCAGCCGTCTTCGGCCCGGCTTGCTTGAATCCTGATGGAGCAGTGAGAAAGGGACTCATGTCTGAGTATACCCTGCCACACCTATAGTGGCCAAAAACGATTCAGAAAAGGGGGTGGTGATGAACAGAGTGTCTGAATTAAGCAGACCACTCTTACCCAGTCCAAAGATCAGGGCTTGATCCATCACCGTTATTTATCTCACTGCCCCATCCCAGCTCAGAACCTGGCTATATGCAAATCAGTCTGTCCCTGGCCCAGTGCATCATGGGAACAGGGCAGACTAAACTACCAAGCCAATTCTTCACCAGAAAGGAGACAAGCTACCGGGGACCGGTTTCTGGCATTTCAGCCGTCTTCGGCCCGGCTTGCTTGAATCCTGATGGAGCAGTGAGAAAGGGACTCATGTCTGAGTATACCCTGCCACACCTATAGTGGCCAAAAACGATTCAGAAAAGGGGGTGGTGATGAACAGAGTGTCTGAATTAAGCAGACCACTCTTACCCAGTCCAAAGATCAGGGCTTGATCCATCACCGTTATTTATCTCACTGCCCCATCCCAGCTCAGAACCTGGCTATATGCAAATCAGTCTGTCCCTGGCCCAGTGCATCATGGGAACAGGGCAGACTAAACTACCAAGCCAATTCTTCACCAGAAAGGAGACAAGCTACCGGGGACCGGTTTCTGGCATTTCAGCCGTCTTCGGCCCGGCTTGCTTGAATCCTGATGGAGCAGTGAGAAAGGGACTCATGTCTGAGTATACCCTGCCACACCTATAGTGGCCAAAAACGATTCAGAAAAGGGGGTGGTGATGAACAGAGTGTCTGAATTAAGCAGACCACTCTTACCCAGTCCAAAGATCAGGGCTTGATCCATCACCGTTATTTATCTCACTGCCCCATCCCAGCTCAGAACCTGGCTATATGCAAATCAGTCTGTCCCTGGCCCAGTGCATCATGGGAACAGGGCAGACTAAACTACCAAGCCAATTCTTCACCAGAAAGGAGACAAGCTACCGGGGACCGGTTTCTGGCATTTCAGCCGTCTTCGGCCCGGCTTGCTTGAATCCTGATGGAGCAGTGAGAAAGGGACTCATGTCTGAGTATACCCTGCCACACCTATAGTGGCCAAAAACGATTCAGAAAAGGGGGTGGTGATGAACAGAGTGTCTGAATTAAGCAGACCACTCTTACCCAGTCCAAAGATCAGGGCTTGATCCATCACCGTTATTTATCTCACTGCCCCATCCCAGCTCAGAACCTGACTATATGCAAATCAGTCTGTCCCTGGCCCAGTGCATCATGGGAACAGGGCAGACTAAACTACCAAGCCAATTCTTCACCAGAAAGGAGACAAGCTACCGGGGACCGGTTTCTGGCATTTCAGCCGTCTTCGGCCCGGCTTGCTTGAATCCTGATTGAAGTCAAATTGGACAAGGTGTATTGGCCAAAACATTATAAGCTATAAATTCCACTTAAAATCTCTAATCACCATTTCTCCATGTGTACCTAGCTCTCTTTTTGGTCCTTAAGGCTCTCTATTACTTTCTGTATTCTATCCCAATCTCTGTCCCCTCTGCCTCTCTCAACCTTTTCCCCACTATCCCTTTCTGTTTGATGCTGCATCTATCTTCCGATTCCTGTCTCTCCTCCTCACTCTCTTGCTTTTTCTATTTACTTTCCTTTCCTTCTCTCAATATTCTCTCCTTTTCTAGAACCCCTTCTCTCTATCTTCTCTTCTGTCTTCTTCGTTCTTCTCAATATTTTTTATTCTGCCTCTAGCCCAGTTCTCAATAGGCCATGTATGGCAACTGAAACTTTCTCTTGGCTCCGCATGGCCATTAGCAACACCTACCACCTTTCTTTGACCTCTGTACTTTTTCACTCTTTCCCAATCCCAGAAGCCTATCATCCTGGGGCCCTCATGGAACTAGAGAAGTCTCTTGGGATCCTGGAAGATAAAAAGATAGGATAAAATAAGATAGGATAAGAAGTTGCATTGCAGCCATCAAATCTCTGCAGATTGATGTCAATTCTTGTTGTCCAGGACATCAGGTTGCATGGATTGAGTGAGTTTTAACTGCTTTAGAGCAGACAACGACCCGTTGACATTTACTAATCTATCTTAATAGCCTTGACCTCTGGTCCTGGCCTGCACTCCCCAGCAGCTCCAGCTCACCGTCACACCGCTCAGAGCTCCTCCTCTGCAGAGTTCATGCGGGCAGCGCGCCTCAGGTGCTTCTCGCTTCTGTTTTCATTCTGCTGTTCCGTATTGTGTTTTTTTCCCTCCTTCATTCTAGAGTCCTTAATTCGCCTGGTGTTGTGTTCTTTCCTATTGTATTGTATTTTCACTGCTTTACTGTTGTACTGTAATATTCATTGCGTACTGTAATATTCACAGCGTTCTCTCGCCGCTGTTGCCCCGCCCCCTACATAGCCCCACCCCGCCACCCTACCTCTGGTCCCGCCCATTCCCCTACTTAATGCTGTCCACTATGGGGGAGCGTGTGTAATAGCCTTGACCTCTGGTCCTGGCCTGCAATCCCCAGCAGCTCCAGCTCATCCAGAGTCCCTCCTCTGCAGAATTCGCGCCAGCAGCGCGCCTCAGGTGCTTCTCGCTTCTGCTTTCGTTCTGCCGTTCTGTTTAGTGTGTTTTCCCCCCTTCACTCTCGACTTTTTAATTCGCCTGGTTTTGTGTTCTTTCCTATTGTTCTGTAGTTTTACTGCGTTGCTGTTGTACTGTAATATTAACAGCGTCCTGTAATATTCACTGTGTTTTCTCGCCGCTGCTGCCCCTGCGACCCATACTTAATGCAAGCCACTGCACGGTTGTGCCGCTGGTGCCCCGAAAGCACGCCTAAGGCAAGCCCGTCTGCGCCCCGAACGCGACCTGTGCCAGAAACCCTGGTTCTCCGGGTCCTCACCGCTACGACTCAGCCACCCTCCATGCACTCAATCTCAGAAGACACGCCGACTGCGCAAGACCCTTGCCACACACCACAAATGGGCAGTTCTCTTTCAGAGTCTGCCGCAGCTCCTTCACCACAGACAAGGCTCCCACAACCGCCGAAGACCCGTCTGATGCACGCCCCACCGAAACCCTGACTTGCATCCTTCTCAACGTGCGCTCCCTGCACCGACACGCCGTAGAAATCCGGGACCTGATCGACTCCCTCCCGCCCGACGTCACCTTCTTAACAAAGCCTGGACCAACGCCTCCTCCGGCCCAACATCGCCACGGCAATCCCCGACGGCTATAAAATCCAGAGAAAGGACCGCCCACACTGCCCAGGAGGAGGACTCGCCATCGCACACAAGACCCCTCCGTCTCTCCACTTCCAGCACTAGTGACCCCTACTCCAACACAGAACTTCCAGATCCAGACCAGCCCAAGGACCATGCTACGCGGCACCCTCATCTGCAGACCGCCAGGGCCTCGCAACCACCCCGCAATTGCCATCGCCGAGCTCGCCGCACCCCACGCCATCACCTCCACGGACTACATTCTACTCGGGGACCTGAACTTCCACCTCGACAGCAGCTCGTCAACACGCCCAACCACAGAGCGGGTCACACCCTTGAGCCCACCAGCAACATGACCGACATCAACTCCGCAGCGAGGGAATTTCACCGCTGGATCTCCTGCTGCACCGACAAGCTGGCACCCATCCGCAACCCAGCCAAACAACACCATCTAAAGGCATCCTGGTTCACCACGGAACTTCAAGAAGCCAGAGGCACCTGCAGACGCCTAGAGAAGCGGCACCAGAAAACCATGAAAGCACGTAACAACCACAAGAGCGCCTTGAGGGAATATCACCAGCGCATAAGAGACACCAACCAGACCTTCATAAGAGACAAAGTCCAGGCCAACGCGACTAACGTCAAGGAGCTGTTCAACGTCATACAGCAATTCGCAAAATCCACCTGCAAAGCCTCGGACATCACGCTCTCTCAGGAACTCTGCGACAAGCTTAGCTCCTACTTCCATCTGAAGATCAAGGCCCTCTACGACCACTTCAGTGAACCAACACCGGACACCACCTCCCTAACCACCACTGCTGACAAGCCAAAAATCACATCCTGGAATCCTGCGATCGCAGAACTCATCACAGCGACCATGAAGAAATCTCACTCAGGGGCCCCAACAGACCCCTGTCCACCTTACATCTTCTACAGGGCCGCCGCTGTCATCGCACCCGAACTAGGACAGGAGATCAACGCCTCACTCAGATCCGGCATCTGCCCAGATGACTGGAAACGGGGAGGTGAAACCCCTCCTCAAGAAACCCACAGCTGACTCTATGGACCTGAAGAACTACCGGCCCATCTCTCTACTCCCCTTCACAGCCAAAGTCACTGAGAGACTCGTGATACACCCAGCTGACCGCCTTCATTGAGGAAAACTCAACGATTCCCAGCCCAGATTCTGCAGCAACCATAGCACTGAGACCGCCCTCCTCGCCGCCACTGACGAAATCCGAATGCTTCTAGACCAGGGACACACAGCGGCCCTCATCCTTCTGGACCTCTCCCCAGCCTTTGACACCGTCTCACATCGCACGCTCGCAGCCAGACTTCATGACGCAGGGATACAGGGAGCCGCCCTTGACTGGATCCAATCCTTTCTATCTGGCAGAACCCAGAGAATTCGACTCCCTCCCTTCCTCTCCGAACCCATGGAAATCAACTGCGGAGTGCCCCAGGGGTCTTTGCTCAGCCCCACGCCCTTCATTATCTACATGGCCCCCATCGCCGCCGTCGTCAGACAACATGGGCTCAGCATCGTATCCTACGCCGACGACACCCAGCTCATCCTCTCACTCACGAAGAACCCCGAAGACACCAGATTCTGCTTCCAGGAAGGAATGAAAAGCTTGGCAGCCTGGATGCAAGACAGCTGCTTGAAGCTCAACTCAGAGAAGACTATGGTCCTCATCCTCGGACCCTGCACCTCCGCTGGGACAACAACTGCTGGGCCACCGCCATTGGGAATCCTCCCACCACGACAGAGCACGCTCGTAACCTCAGCATCATTCTGGACTCCTCCCTCTCCATGAGCCGCCAGATCAACGCCGTCACTTTCACTAGTTTCAACTGCCTTCGCATCCTCCGTAAAACCTTCAAATGGATCCCCCCCGACTGCAGAAGGATCGTCACCCATGCACTCATACACAGCAGACAGGACTACGGCAACGCCCTCTACGCCAGAATCAACAGGACTCTCCTACACAAACTCCAAACCATCCAGAACGCCGCTGCTAGACTCGTCCTTGGGACTTCACGTCATGAGCACATGACTCAACATTTACAAGGCCTCCACTGGCTCCCCGTCAAGAAGAGGGTCACCTTCAAGCTCCTCACACACACCTACAAATCCCTCAACAACATCGGACCCAAATACCTCAACGATAGAGTCTCCTTCCACATACCCAAGCGGAACGTCCGCTCCGCAGACCTCGCCCTCGCTGAGGTCCCCCTCATCAGCAGAAATAGAACCGGCGGAAAAGCCTTCTCCTACATCCCGACCAAGACCTGGAACAAGCTCCCTGTGAACCTCAGACGCTCCCTGACCCTGCACACGTTCAGGAAGGACCTCAAGACCTGGCTCTTCAACTGATCCGGAGCCGCTTTCCCCCGAACTATACACTAGGGGCAGATTTACTAAGAATTTTCATCAGCATTGCATCAATTTTGTGGTGCAGTCCTGATGTAAAATCATTGTTGGTATTTAACAAGCTATGCAAAGCCACTTTGTGTGGCGTATAGTGGTTTAGTAAATGTAAAGCAATGCATAATGCTGCCTTCCGTTACCTTGCATTGGTAAGAGTCCCATTGGCATTCACAGGCATCCACCTGTGGATTTTGGTGCATTCCCAGATTTACTACACCTAGTAAACCTGGGAATGTGTAAAAATGCTACACTTTCCCCAGTGAGGCTTAATGAGGAGAAATGTCTTTATTTATCCTTGTTGCTAATTCTTTCTAACTATGATGCATTCGGCAGCACCAATAGAAAGAGGAAAATGACTACAACAATTGTTTTTTTGGAGAAAGGTGTCCCTTCCGGCACAAAAACGATCTTTTCTAGCTTAAAGTGATCAGAGGTTACTAAAACACTGCAACACGTATGATGTGCAGTAGAAGGTTCTTCAAAAAGGTTGACTAGTCACCTTTCAGTTACTTATTTGAATGTGAAACAGGCACTGATGAAGAGAAACATTTCCCCAGAGAGTGCTAACATGTCTAAAAATGTAAAAATTATGAAGTGATCACAAAATGTGCCGCACTATGCTACATAATTTGTGTTTTTTTGTGCCACATAATTGAGTCAACATTGTCACATAATTTAGGCTCCCCTCTGCTACATAATTCCACTGGCCCTGTCTGTATTCCGGTGAGATTGTCACATAGTTCACTTTACAAAGTCCTCTCACTTTGCAGTCACAGAATGAAAAGTAAACAATGTCTCCAGATTAAAAGTATAAGCAGCAATTTGTTGGAAGACACACCCTGACCTATCTTGGAACAGGGTAGCAAATGTAACCAGATAAAAACAAAATGTAAAGGCATTTTTCCTGCTCGTTCACTTTCTGAATTCCTACACTCTATACTCTCCAGTCCTGATACCCCAAATACGTTGTTGCCCAACCAAACTATGTGCACCAATATAGCAACTTTCTTCCAAGAAAAGGATCGGGGAATGTAGTGTAAATTCAGCCCCAGCCAGAACTCAAAATCAATGAGAAATTGTTACATGATACCCTTCAGGAGTTCCCCTTCCTGAATGAGGAGAAAGTTTAGGTTTGCTTATTGATTTCACTAAATCTGGCTCCCCATCAGATCCCTGACCACCAACAATTCTGCAGTTAGTAACCAATACAATCTTGGGCCATCTAACTAAACTTTTAAATTCAATCATTCAAGCAGGAATTTACCTGACTAATTAGAAGAAAGCCTCCACTCTTCCCCTGTTTAAAAAGCCCTCACGTGCCCCCAATGAGGTAAAAAATTATAGCCCAATCTCTGCTTCCCTTTACAGCCAAGGTACTGGAAAAACATCTCAACTCTTGTCCTTCCTGGACGAGAATGAGATCTTAGATGATGGGCAGTACGGTTTTAGAAAAAATCTCAGTACAGAGTCAGTGCTGGTCACTGAAGAAATCAGAATGATTATGGACAATAGAGGGAAAGCGACATTGATCCTATTCGATCTTTGTGCCGCTTTCAATACTATCTCCCACTCAGTGTTCATCAAACGGCTTGAAAGTGTAGATGTCGAAGGGTCAGCCCTTGAGCTTTAGACATACTTTATCTCAAGTAGAGAACAAATGGGATCCATCGAAGATTTTACATCTGTATCTTTCACTCTGCCATGTGGTGCCCCTCAGGGATCCTCCTTGAGCCCGACCCTCTATAATATATATATGAAACCACTGGCCAAATTGATCAGATCATTTGGCTTTTCCATTGTCTCCTATGCAAATTGTAGCTTAGATCTCAGGGGATCCCACAGAGGTTGGCAAATGCTTCAGTATGTGGATGCGTGAGCTTGTAGGCTGGATGGGAGATATCTGTCTTAAGCTAAACTCTGAGAAGACAGAAGTCCTACTTTTTGGAAAAGAAACAACTTTTTGGAATTCTAAATGGTAGCCTCATGAGTCAGGCCCGCTTCCCCTTCCAGTCACTAAGGTTAGAAATCTGGGGGTTACTTTCAATAGCAAGCTGGGGAGAGGATGTAGCCTAATGACTAAAGCGGCCGACCTGAAAGCTGGGGAACCAGGTTCGATTCTTGGCAATTGACGCTCAACATCCTGTGATTCTAGGCAAATCACTTAATCTCCCCATGCCTAACAAAAAATGAATGTGTCCATCTGTAATGCAACTGTTGCTCATGTAAAGCGCATTGATAACTGATACCTTCGGGTCAAGTTTGCGCTATATAAAACTCTGTAGCAAAAAAGCTCACTTTTTCAGACTAGATTATTCAAACTACATCATCTTGTTTGTACCTTTCAATAACACTGAAAAAGGTCCTCCTGTTTATCCCTTTGATTTACAGAAAACAGTAATCACAACATTCATCCTTGCTATGATTGATTACTATAGCACCCTTAAATGGGCATACAAAAAAGGCAGATGAATAAAATGCAAAGACTTCAAAATGCAGCAGCTTATCTTCTCATGAAGATCTCAAAACACGCATCACCTACCCAAACCATCAAGAGGCTTCATTGCCTCCCAGTCAGGAAAAGAGTAGCATTTAAATCACTTTGTTTGGCACAGAATGCACTTCATGATTCTCTATATTAGGCAGGCATTTTGCTGGTAGATCACCAGAAACCCCTCTGTTCTGGCTCCTCTAAATCAATGTCTAGGTATAAAATTAGATAGGTATCCTTGGGAGGAAGAAGTCTTTCGGATGCCAACATTAAATTGTGGAATACATTGCCTTTGCACTCCAAAGCCCAACCCACTCTCCTGCAGTTCAGGAAAAAACTTAAAACCTGGCTCTTTTCACAAGTCTTGTAACTTTAGGGCCACCTCTTTTCGTTTACACTGATCTGTTTTTGCTATCATCCTTTTGGATGCTAGCGCCAAGGCGCCCTTGGGCAATCGAGTGCTTTACAAATTATCAATATTCTGTACCAGCTGCCTTGCACATTTGGAGGGGCCAAATATTCATTTGGAATGCCCCACCTAAGGCCCTGGGACCTATTTTTTCTCATCAGCCTTTAATCCAGAAAACAATCTGCAAGGATGTGCTAAAGAGAAAGGAAGTGAAAGGTGGTGTAAAAAGGAGGCATGAGGTGGAATCGAGATTAAGAAGCCCTAGTATTCAGAAACCCAAGAATTCTGCAGTGTCAGCAGCGTCTTCTATGTAAAACTTTGGATCCCTTATCTTATTTTTTTTGTTTTTGCAAATTAAGCACAGCCACTCCTTACTCTAAGTCGAACCTACCTCCATACCTAAACTGACCTCTTATATTTATTTACACATTCACTTAATTGATGTAGTAGTATTATCAGCAGTTTAATATTTGATCTACGGCCTCCGAATTACTGGTAGGTTGAAGTAGTGGATTCGAGATAGTTGGGGTCTCCGAGCCATACCAACATACACATACATACTGAAGACATGCATATCATAAGCAAATATATTAATAAAGGTATTGTTAGAACTGTGAAGAGAGGGTCAAGAGGGCCTATATTTACCGACCCCGATATCCCAGAATCCTTAGATTGAAACTATGAACTACAGAAGGGAATATCTGGGTCATAAAACAAACAGGGGTGTCCTGAAACAGAGTTATAGGCAAACTAAGAGACTAATAGGGTTATCTTAGTTGGTTGCTGATGAGGTGCAGTGCAAGAAAGTGAGTGAAGTTTAAAATTGAAATCATCCTACCAGACCTTGGAGCCCCAATGTGCCAGAGGATGCTAGAGAGGGGTACCGACGGAGAGAGCGGTGCCTCAGTTTTCCCGAGCGGATGCCGGGTGAGGTGAGGTCTACCACCCACACAAAGCTGGGTAAGAATCACATTATCCAACATCCCAGGGCACATTGGGGCTCCAAGGTCCTGGTAGGATGATTTCAATTTTATATAATCACATTCACACTCACTTGTTGTCTAAAATAATTTTTGTGCAGTAGCATTATATTTTTGATTTGGTCCTGAAGAAAGCCGCATAATACTTCCTCCTGGCTGAAACATGTCGACCGTCTTGCACAGCTCCACTGGGTAGTCATATTGTTAGACTACCAGGCGTGGTTTTTATGTTTGATACCATAACAATACCTATTAAACATAATTTTTGTTCTGATAATCAATTTTAAACTTCACTCACTTTCACACACTGCACCTCATCAGCAACCAACTAAGATAACCCTTGGCTGGAGATAATAATTGGTACCCACAACTATACCGTCACATGATGGTCTGGGCGTTGTCTGGATCCACAATCTAATTTCATATGAAGACACTCCGCCACTTGGGTGGTCTAATGAGAATTTCTCAGTCTTTGGTTATTCTCCTTGGTTAGCTATTAGTCTCTTAGTTTGCCTATAACTCTGTTTCAGGACACCCCTGTTTGTTTTATGACCCAGATATTCCCTTCTGTAGTTCATTGTTAGAACTTGTACATGGATATACTCAAAAACTGTCCATCATTGCTGGTGAAAGAAGTATAAGCCAGTGCCACTAGAAACGTTGTCTTGCCTTATTTTTGTAAGGGGAAGTAAGTCCAGGTAGCCGTAGGGTCGGTTAAATGAAGAGGATTTATTAAGACTTAGTTACAGGTTATTAAGATGGAAAGTTTCAGGTAAGAATTGTAGCCCCACCAGGAGCTCAGCCCACACACTCCCACTGACACTCTCTTAACCACACCAGACACTCCAGCATTCCATTACACCACCAAGCACTCCAACAATCCACTACATCACATCCATACTGGCTGAGCAGCAGGGAACAGGTAACTAAAGGAAAGGATGCATAATAACAATTCAAGTTACAACACAAATGTTGGTTACTAGAAGGTGCCCATTTCTGAGCATGAGCAATTAATTTGGAAGATGGAAAATCAAAAGTATCCCTCTTACCAGATCGAAAGGCAATGAGAACAGTCTTAAGTGCAGTTTCTCTACTTATTCTACATGGACCTTTTGGAGCAGTGGCGAGGTTAGCATGAATTCCATTGGTTTCACTTGAGCTTGTACTGATCTGTCAAGTGTAGAAGAATAGGCTAGCTTCCACTACTCTTCCCCTAGCTGTGACAGTACAATAAGGTCAACAGCCTCAGTGTTCTTGAAGCACATGGATGAGGTCCATGAACTGGACTGTGAGGAGGATACAGTAAATGGACAGACAGTGTGAGGAGGTTGAGGCAGATAGACGAACTATGAGAAGAGCGATGCTAATTGACAATGTGAGGAAGTTGAAGTCAGTGTGCAGCAATTGTGAGGAGGTTAAAGTCAATTGGCAGACAGTGTGAGGAGGATGAAGCCCAGTTTGTGAGGTAAATGAGGTCCAAGGACAGTCACTGTGAGGTGGATGGATGAAGCCCTTCGAAAGTATGAAGAGGATGAGCCCCATGGACCTCTGGTGTAAGGAGGATGAATAATGTGGGAAGTGTGCTGAGGAAAAGTTCCATGGACAGACCGTGTGATGAAGATGAATCCATCGGCAAACAAAGTGATTAGGACGGTGCCTATGAATAGCCAGTGAGAGGAAAATGAAGTCATTGGGCAAACAATGTGAGGAGGTGATACATGTTCTGCATTTTGTTACAGAACACAGCCCAGTAATATGCTATTTAGGCTTTTTGGCATTAAGAACTTTGTACCAATCTGAGACAGAAAGCCAGATGGACTGCAACCACCACACAGCCCACTGACCATTACTTTAGTGAGATGCATTCTAGGTCACAGTCAAACCAGTGAGATATCACAGGGATAGTTAGTGGAACCCAGAGACTATCATCATGGAAAGGTACACTCAAAAAAACAAGGACACTAGGAATATATTTCCAAGATTTATTTAAAATCAAAACACTATCTTAGTGCATTCAATTTGAACAGTAACGATTATTAAAAACAAGTAAAATAGTGGTAAAAATAATTATCAGGAGGGTAAATAATAAAAAATAATATGACATTGTGGTAACGTCTTAAGGCCTCTTTATATTGACATTTCCCACCCCACCTTACTTTCAGCTAACTGACCAAAACTTAGCACAATAAGTGGACTACTTTGAGTTTCAGAGATGTTTTCACACCTGCATACCTGTTTTGAACAACAGCACCAATATTCAGCAAAGTAGCAGAATCTGCTGCTCTTTTCTTGCTTCAGTAGGCAGGCAGATAAGCCAGTTGCGTGAATGTTAGATGTGCCCTCCCGTAGCATTCAACAAAGGAAGGCAATAACAGTTCTGTATGGCCCTGCTGTACCGAGTCTCTGGTATGAAGTTCCTCCATATCCCATTACACTCTATTCTTAGTTATATATTGTATCTGAATATTGTTGAACATTTTCAGAATAAACAACTAGCAAAAGGGGCCTGGCAACACTTACTAACATTATGTGAATTTTTGCCTATTGCTTAAAAACAATAAACAGGAAGTGAAGTTATCAGCTTCTATGAAACCTTGCTCATGATTAAAAAGAATCACTGAAAAATGAAAATTTAATTCATACAGAAAAACACAAATATATTCAAGCCGGCCGAAATATCATGTTGCAGTGAATAACAACATGAACAAATGTGCATTTATATTGGGAAGCTATATGTAAACAAACAGTATGTATTATTTGAGTAGGGGATACCTAGAGGAGAAAATACATGATAATTACAACATAGATAAACAAACAGTAATGAAGATGGAGTTCATTGACAGAGAGATTGAGCAGGATAAAGTCCATAGACAGAGAGTGTAAACAAGATTGGCTCATATGAACCAATAGTGGGAGTAACTCTGACCCCGGGCAGACAGTGCTAGAAACAGGGAGCCCATTGGGGGAAGTGGTAAGAGTTTTTCACTCATCTGTAGTCTGAGATATAATGGCTCAAATACAATGTTAAGAGTTTTAGGAATGTCACATATTGGCAGGCATTATGAGGAACTTGGCATGCAATCCCTAGATGGTGTGAGAAGCTTCAGAGACATGGGTAGGCAGTATGAGGAGCCTAGGAAACATAGGAAAACAGTAAGAAGTGTTGGGGCCATAAAAAGACTCTTACAGCAGTGAAGGACACATTTTTTTATTTTTATTTTTATTTAGAGTTTTATATAGCGCAGACTTGATCCTTGGGTATCGGAGCGCTTCACAGTTACAATTGGAACATTTGTGATACAGTGCGAATAGCTATATATAATTCCTGTGTGGAAAATGGGGCAAATGGACAGACATTGAGAGTATCCCCGGCTTATGGACAGTATGAGGAACATGGGCACCAGCAGTAGAAGGTGAGTGTATGTCTAACCCATGGACAGACAGTGAGAATATTGGGAGCCCATGTACAGCTAGCAGGAGCATATTGGCTCATGGACACACATAGTGAGAAACCTGGGGCCCCTTTACAGTGAGTGCGAGCAGATGGACCTGACATTCGGGGTGTTAGCCGCCAGCACTCTAATCACATAACCCTCCATTTTATTTTGTGAGATCTAAGGATCTTGCAACTATTCAAATAACAGTGTGCTCCTTGTGTAAACGACACTTTGATACCAGTCATACGTGTACCCAAGCTGGACATATGATTAAACAAAAATATATATTTTGACCATATAAATGGAAGATTTTTTTTTGCCTTCGCAGCTATGCCCATGAAAGCAATATAAGTATAGTCTTCAGTGCCTGGGATGGATTATTACTACCACACTGTGGTGAGTGCCTGAGTAGCTGTGGCATGTGGCCATGACCTGTGCAGCAGATTTAACAGGGGCACAAGTGTTTCCAAGAACCTGGTGAGCCAGCGACACCAAGACCCTAAAACTGCTACAGCAGATGCTATTGCTTCACAATGTGCAGCACTAAGGCTTACAGTGGTAAGCCTATTGTAGATTAATGCTTTACTTGTCCAATGAAGAGTGACCTCTCCTGTGGGATAAATCAGGGTTGTGCTGACATATGGGATGGCTCTACCCATTTCCTGTAGGCCGTGCGGAGGGAGTAACTTGTTGGGAAAAAAACGATAATCAGGACTAGTGGAATGATATAATTCTGTGGCCCTGCTGTTTTCCGCAATATTGTTTATGTTCCACACGTAACATATAATTCATCATCTTCCAATTGCACATTTCAACAAATGGATCAAATGTCATACGTAGTGGTTCTCAGTGGCAGACACTTTACAAATGTCACTATTCTGTTGCTGGCAAGTGTTATGCTGGTAGCAATAAGGTAAAACATTTGCCCGGATCGTATTTTTGTGTGTTAAAATGGCAAAACAGAAAAATAATACTGCAAAAAATGTGTCATGTTATGCTGCATATTTTGCTTTTTCCAGCCATATAATTAGGGCTCCGGTTTTATCTTATTTATTGGTTCACCATTTTTGTCTGCATTTATCCATATTTATACTTTGCCCATTTTTAATTTAGTGAGCCATTCTGGATAATTGAGTCCTCCATTTCTGAATAATTCCAGTGGCCCTGCGCATAATCCTTTTTTGGCCACTCCTTCTCTCGTCCTGCATAGCTGGGCCAATAATGGCTGCATACAGAAGTGCTTATCCAGGTAATAAAATGTTTTCAATCAAAAAGAATAGGACAGTAATACAATTAAAAGATTATTAGATTGGATGATTTCCCATACCTGTTCGTATACCTTTAGTGATCTAATGAGAAGTACAGTGCATGTCAATAGTGGTTGTGAGAGAGCTGGGGCCCACTTAAACATCCCTACTCAGCCAGATGATCGTTTTAGCTGCTTGAGATGTAAGAAGGAGGAAACAATCACAATTGAGATTTTAGTACTGTCTAACCGATTTTGTCACACAATAGTTCATTTGACAACTAAATATGAGATTATTAAGGTTTAATTATAAATAAAGATAGATTGATGTAAAGCAATTTCAGCATCACTGTATAGAACTACAGAACAAATAGAATTATTCCAAATCTCCAAAAGAGATTTACCATATGACTAATTCAGTTATGACTATACAAGTAATCAAGAAAAAGAATTGAACATTAAATATAATCAAATGATTCTCAAAAGTGAGCATGAGCACACTGGCTCTCCTTACAGTGCCTTAAAAAGGGACAACCCTAAACTAAGAAACATTGAGTGAGTATGAATAATAGAAAGGGGGCAACTGTCAGAGTCTTCAGTAGAAGAAACTCCAACCAATGATCAAGTAGCATGGAGCCACACAAAGCAGAAGCAGAGGTCTATACCTTATGAAGTCCTAAAATGTATCTCTGACCCTCATTATGTTACAGCATGAGACATTAGCTGCACTCAAGGTATTTCCCTTGTTCATCTCCAGTAACTTTCCACGATTCCAACACAAATTGGTCACTGGCACCACCTTTCCCACATGAAAAAGTTGCTACTTCATTCGTCCTTGGCCTCCTCTGTGGGAACTCGCTTCCTTGCTTGTTACCGCATTTCTCCTTACCAAGATCCATCTTCTCATATCTTGCTTTCTAACTAAAACAAAACCCTTATTTTCTAACTAATAAGGCTTTATCTGCACCTGCAATATAAACAAAAAAAACGCAAGCAAACACATTCTACATTGAAGGTTAAATACGAATTACATGTTAGACTTTAAATGTGAGCTTGTACTGAAACAGTCCTCGAGGCCCAAAAATCATGTCACCTTAATAGTGCACAGGGTTACAAATACATGCATATTCCTATACACATAGCAAATACAGTGTCTTAATGTATGAATGCATTGCAAAAGTTTACGAAATACCAATATGGATATAATTTCTTGTTACAGATATAAATGCTTAAACATTAGTCTTCACATACACCTTATTTCATTAACTTCACAATGAGACCCAATTTAGCTTTCATTTCTTCTAGAATATTAATTTGTAAATGTTTAAAAGACCGTTATTAGTCACATTTCTATGCACACAATTTATATGTCCCATTAGTTTTACATGGAATACTTTAAATATACAATACCTCATCTTTTCTTAGTAACATTATTCACAAAGAATATATTTGAATGCTGACTACACATGATTATAATGCACTTTCTTACAGTATCTTAAGATAGGATCAAAATTAAGCTGCTCCAGTTGCATAGCGACTTGGCCAATGTCACCAGGCAATATTCACTCCAATGGCTACACCCATTATTCTAATGTTTACAGGAAAGGCTTTGAAATTGGCAGACAGGAACGTTTCGCCAGCTTACACCTTCTACCCTGAGCATTCCATGGGGTGTGGTGAAATGGAACTCTGCTGCATCAACTGTACAACATCCCCCTCATGTTTCTGGCAGCACACACTCTGACTCAAGAGAGTATTTAGTCTTTCCCTTTGACTTTTAATATAATATTTGTGTACATATGAAACCAGCCAAGCCTTTTTTGACTCCTAAGCTGCCTCATATTTTGAGAAATTACAGGACATGCCAGGGCTAAATATATAGGGTGTGGCACCACTGTAGGCCCGCATGAAAAACTTTCTACACCTGCTATTATAGCATGCGGCTTTACCTGTGATGACATTTTTAAGTGGGATGGTATGGCTGTTCTCAAACATAGAATAGATGCTGCATGAAAAACAGCTGCAGGTGTGTGCAACATTCTGTGATTCTGGGCAAATCACTTAATCTCCCTGTGCCCATGGACAGCCCCTGGATAACCTCAGGGGTGATAAGCCGCGATATATAAATCTACAAACAAACAAAAAGTGTGTCAATTTGATATCAAGTGCAAAAAGAACAATTGATGGACAGAAAGCAGAACAATGTCATACATTCACCCCAGTACACAGATCTGGGCCTAATTCCATCGTTTTTATTGCTCACCATGCCATTCCAGTTTGGACCCAGCCATATGCAAATCAGTCTTGACCCTGCGCCCAATGGAACAGTCCAGCCTGAACTGCCAAGCCAGGTCCTCACTGGACTGGAAACAAGCATCCTAGGATCGGTTTTGGGGTTTCACCCCTCATCAGCCAGTGTAGCTTGACTCCAGTGGCATGGAGAGCACGGGACCCAAGTCTGGGCATACCCATCCCATTTGGGGTGACAAATGCAAAAAGAACAATTGCTAGATAGAATGCCTAACAATGTCATACATTCACCCCAGTGCAGAGATCTGGGCCTAAATCCATCGTTTTTATTGCTCACCATGTCATACATTCACCCCAGTGCAGAGATCGAGGCCTAAATCCATCGTTTTTATTGCTCACCATGCCATTCCAGTTTGGACCCAGCCCTATGCAAAGTCTTGACCATGTGCCTGATGGGAACAGTCCAGCCCGAACGGCTAAGCCAGGTCTTCCCTGGACTGGAAACAAGCATCCTAGGACAGGTTTCGGGGTTTCACCCCTCATCAGCCAGGCTAGATTGACTCCAAGATGGGACGGGTATGCCCAGACGCTGTGCCACTGGATTCAAGCTAGCCTGGTTGATGAAGGGTGACATACCCCGGAACCGGTCCCTGGATGCTTGTTTCTGGTCCAGGGAGGACCTGACTTGGCAGTTCGGTCTGGACTGTTCCATTGAGCCACAGGGTCAAGACTGATTTGCATATGGCTGGGTCCAAACTGGGGTGGAGTAGTTGGCAACAGAACAATATATTTAACCCAGATCTCTTGACTGGGGGAGAATGTTTGAATCATTCAGCATTCCATCCATCATTTGTTGCAGTTACACATTTCACCCTAAGTGGGACAGGTATGCCCAGACGTGGGTCCCTTGCTCACTGTGCCAATGGATTCAAGCTAGCCTGACTGATGAAGGGTGACATACCCTGAAACCGGTCCCAGGATGCTTGTTTCTGGTCCAGGGAGGACCTGGCTTGGCAGTTCGGTCTGGACTGTTCCCATGATGCACAGGGTTAGGACTGATTTGCATATCGCTGGGTCCAAACTGGGGTGGTGTAGTGGGCAAAAGAACGATGGATTGAACCAGATCTCTTGACTGGGGGAGAATGTTTGAATCATTCAGTATTCCATCCATCATTTGTTGCAGTTACAATTTCATATCAAGGCCACACTTCTACAGGTAAATAATCTTTTCATCTCCAGAAAAAACAACTTGGGTCTGATTCATGCCTACACTCAACAAGGAAACGGAGCCCCCTGTATTTATATAACTTGCGATAAAGTACTTTTGCTAATATTCCTGAGAACAGCCCAGGACAGCACTGCAAGGCATACTAGGTAGCAAAATGACTAACCTTTTAACTCATTTTGCGACTGCAAGCCTTGGGCATCACACACACCGAGGTAATCGTCCTCTACAACAAGGAATGAAATTTCACAAGAGACTAAAGTCTGCAAAATGGAGTTGAGCCAGGCAGCCAAGCAGGAATTAAGAATTAGGAAAGTGGCCCCGGACCCACTGGCTTTTTGTTTGTTGGGCAGTTTGCCTCTAAACAAAACTGGACATCTCTCACCTGATGGTGTAATTCTGGTACACAGATTCTTTAAGGCAGCAAGAATTGCTGTTCACCTGCCCATGGTAATGCAACACTGTTAGATGTGAAGTGTTTGTGCTGGGAAACATCCTTTACAACGCAACTTTTACCACGCAGTGCCTTTACGACGTAACTTTTACAACGCAAACCATTACAACGCATTGCGCTGGGGGGCGCTCTAGGATAGGGAATAAGTTTAATTTACTATCCAACACCTTTCCTAGTGTCCACGGGGACTGGAGTTGGAATAGTAAATTAAACTATTCACTATCCAGCACCCCAAAGCGCTATGCGTTGTAAAGGTTTTCATTGTAAAAACCGCGTTGTAAAGGCATGCGTGGTAAAAGCATGCGTTGTAATGTCATACATCCGTTTGTGCTGCACTAGATTGTTTCTTTCGCAGCATAGTGCACAAGGCCAACTTTTCAACATAATTGGAGCCCTGTGATTTGCTCTTCAGATTGAACTTTCTCATCCATGATTGACCTTCATTGAAATGGAGCACCTCACCGGTCCAAGCCTTTTTTTCTTGTAGACTTTCACAGAAGAAGACACTTCACTTAGCCTTGCTTCTGTCCTTCCCATTGACCCTCACACACGGGGGGCACCTCAGCTATCTATGCCTCAACTTCATATTGATCCTCACAGTAAGGGCCGCCTAATTCACTTATCCATGTCTTTGTGCTTCCCGTTGACTTTCGTAGAAGGAGAACACCTCATTTAGCTTCGCCTGTCTGCTTTCTATTCAAATCCACAGAAGTAGGACACCTCAGTTAGCCTTGCCTCCCTGTTTCCCCGTTGACCTTCACAGTAGGGGGATAACTCGCTTATCTTTGCCTTTGACTTCCAATTGACCTTCAAAATAGGGGACCACCTTGCATAACTATGCCTTTGTGCTCCCCATTGACTTCCACAGTAGAGGGACACCTCATTTTTCCCAGCCAGTGTGATTCCCACCTCTTGTGGTGATACAGAGAACAATAGTAGTTTGTACACCATATCCACTGTGGAAGAAATAAATCTAAGAGTTTAATGTGGTATTGATGATCTCGATTCCCAGGTCAATGGAATCCAAGACCAATAAGGAAGTGGTTGGACAAATAGCATCTGTATTCCTTACAGTCTTCTCAGGGTGGGTAGTAGTCACATCCAACAAATATTTGCCAGTTCATGTTGCATATAAATTTGCACAGCCTTCTACTCATGGTTAACATGTTGCAGGGACGAAGGACTGCACGATTAAAGTGGCTGACAAAACTCCAAACTTAACACTAACTTCAATGCTAACCCTAATTATTATATCATTCTAAACTAGACTCTAAATGTAGTTGTACACTAACTGTAAACCTAAATCTACCGTCATACTTAAAGCTAACCTTATGCATTATCCGAAAACCTGAACTTTAATCAGAGCCTGACTGTGATTCCGGCTTTACTCTTAACCTTGAACTAGTCTTCACTGCATCCCTAAATCAATTCTAATAATATTCTAAAACCAAAGCCTGCTCTTACAGTGCTAGTGCCAATACCAGTCTGAAGCCAAAGACGTCAGCTCAGGGGTCCCGCAGGGCTCAAGCTTGAGCCCTGTTCTCTTCAACTTGTACATGGTACCCCTTGTGAAACTGATCGCGTCATTCCAGATCAGTTCCATCTCATATGCTGACGACACTCAGCTCATACTGGTTCTGGACAGGGAACGGCCAGGCGCAGAGGAAAATCTTAAGGAGTGTTTGACAGCCACATTTAGATGGATGACCAACAACCATCTAAAGTGCAACACCGGCAAAACTGAAATTCTTCCTGTTGGGAGCCATAACTTGTTTTCAGCAAAAATGTGCTGGCCAACGGAGGCAGAAGCTCCCCCCAACACAATTGCATCTGCCCGCAACCTGCGCATTAAATTTGATAACCAACTATCTTTTAAGCCCCAGGCTATAGCAGTGGCAGGCATGTGCTTTCAAATCATCAAATCACTGAGGAAGTTTTTCGATCTGCTTCCTTTGTCAGCGAGGAAAACAGTCGCAGTGGCCTTAATTAGTTCTAGGCTAGACTATTGTAACGGAGTATATGCTGGAGCGTTCTCCATAGGTTACAAATGGTCCAAAATGCGGCCGCCCGCCTCGTGCTACGTTGGCCACGGAGGTCGTCAGCTTCAGCAGCACTTAATATTCTCCACTGGCTGCCGGTAAGCAAAAGAATTCTGTTTAAAATCCTTTTAATTACCTTCAGGGCATTCCACCAGCGTGGCCCAAAATACCTACTCTATGGGTTCAAAAGATACCATCCGACGCGCTGCCTGAGGTCCGCCAGTCAGAACCTACTCACTCCCCCCCGGTTCAAGCTGGCTACAAAAGGAGGCAAATCCCTTTTTGTATTGGGCACCAAGGCATGGAATAAGCTTCCCCTGTCTTTACGTACATTCTCCCTAGAAGCCCCTTTTAGGAAAGCACTAAAAACTTGGATCTTCTCTCTGCCCGATGCTACATGTAGAACTCTGGTGTAACTGTGGTGTATAATGCAACACACCTTTTCCCTCCAACTCTTCCACCTGAGTTGTGTGAGCGCGAAGATACTCCTTGGAGTGAAAGTGCGCGGTAGAAATGTCTCTTACATTACATTACACATTAACTAACAGTATTCTGAATCCTAAAAATAACCCACACCCTTCCCTTACAACTAAATACATATGACCCTAATCACAGATCCTAAATGTAACTCTAAACCAGAGTCAAAATATAAACCCAAACCTGCCCCTAGATACAACACTATTCTTAAAATGATATAAGTTTGCTGTGCTGCAAGAACATATTTTGCTGCATAACAGACTTGCAAAATATTTGTCAACTTCCTTGTAGCTACTTTAATTAGGGTACAAGCATCATTAGATTTTTATGCAGATTGAGGCAGAGTATTGCCCATTGCCCATATGCTCTTTTGCAGTGCATAAATAAATTGAAGACACAGCTCATCAAAGAACGCTAGCATCCCACAAGTAATGAACATGTAAATTACATGCCTCGTAGTAAACAATATTGAATCAGTTCTCTGGGCCCTTGCAAGATATTCCGTGCTCCACTGCTCACCAGCTAGATTTGGCCCAAATAAGTGGTCCTACATACATGGATTTTATAACAGCCGCAATTGATTAAAAGCTTAAATATATATGATAGCTTTTTTTAATCTTCCCACCCCTTCACATCATGACAACGTTTTTAGCTTGCCACCCCATCACATCACAAAGCTTCAACAAGGTATTGATGTCCTATTTGAGAAAACAAACATTAAGAGTTGTCTGCCAAGTTGACTTTTAATTTCAAATGTGTTTTATTAATTTTAAAAGCAGTAATAGGCATCGTGATACAGTGGAAAGGCAATAGGCATAGACAGCGGACGGGACAGACAAACATGTCTTCCTGAAAATGGAAGAAAAGGCGAGGTACATATGCCAGAGCAAGGATACTATGTCAAGGAGGCAAATGGTAAACAGTGCAAGAAAGCAGAGTAATAAGAACAAAACCCAAACCCCCCCTACCATTCCCAATTCGCCCCTCCCTCCCCCACCCCAACCAGTGTGCCAAGTGTCAGAAACAGGTCGAGGAGTAGTCCAATAGTGAGTAATGTGAATAAACGAGGGTTCACTGAGGTTCATGCAGGGCATCAGTAAGGTGCAGAACACGAAGGTATCTGGGGCATGTGATCTCATTGAATTCCTTAGACAGGAGGGAAAGCAATGGGAGCCATACCTTTTGAAATGCAGCAGTGGTATGTGTAAGTGTGGCCTGAATGCGTTCCATCCCCAGAGTGAACCAAAGCTTGTGTAGCCATCCCGTGTGTGTGGGCTTAGTGGTCGAGCCCCAGAGTGATAAGACGTGTTGTGTAGCTGCCTGTACGGCGATCCCCATTTGGCGACCCCGCATAGATTTCAAGGGAAAGGTGAGTGCGTTAGGGAGGCCCAGTATAGCATAGGCCGGGAACCTTGGGATTTCGGTGTCAAAGGTGGAGTCAATGTCATCCAGGACTGTCTCTAAGTAGCTCCGGATCTCCTGACAGTCCCAAAGGAGATGGGTTAATGTGCCTCGCTCCCCACATCCCCTCCAGCACAGTGCACTGCGTAATGGATTCCCTTTGTGAAGCCAGGCCGGGGTAAGGTGCCAATACATTGCCAGCTTCACCACAGTTTCCCTGGCCGCCGTGTTGCATGTGGTATGTGAGGCCCTGTAATATATGTAGCTCCATTCTTTAGGTGTTAATGACCTACCCAGTTCAGCTTCCCAATGCTTTTGACCCGGTGTTTTATCTGGAGTGAGTGGTGGCATGCGCATTTTGTAGATGTCCGAGATAAGATGTCTGTCCGTGTCTTTGGTCAGTAACCATTTCTCAAAAATTGTCATTGGCCGTCCTACCATAGTGGCGGTGGCCGGGTTAGTGAGCCAGTGTCGGAGCTGGAAATATTGGAAAAGGTGGGGGTTCTATATCGTATATCCCTGTCTGATTTCTGAGAGGGGAAGAAAGCCCCGCAGGTCGAAAAGGTCGCCGGCAGAACGGCAGGCGATACAGCGCCACTGCGAAAATGCAAACGGATCATTGCCCGGCGGGAACTGCGGGTTGTCCAGGATGGGGGTAAATGTGGAGGGAAAGGTTGTCAAGCCTTTCTTGACAGCGACCGTGTCCCAGACCTTCATGGTTGTAGGAGTAATAGGCGAATGCAAGAGGTAACGCGGCCGATGCTGCCGGGCGAGGAAGGGAGCCCTCCAGAGAGGCATCTGAGCCATAGCGCTATCTTGGAAGAGCCACCTCTTCTCGGACTCCGGCCTATACCATTCCACCAGGTAGCGAAGTTGAGAGGCCTGGAAATACTGAAGCAGATTGGGGACACCAAGACCCCCCTCATCCATGCTCCTGTATGCTAACTGCTTGTGTAAGCGCGCACGCTTCCCCTCCCAGATGAAATGGTGGAGAGCGGCCTGTAGGTCTGTCAGGATGCCTGCGGGGGGTGCAACCGGGAGGGTCTGAAAAAGATATAAAACTTTGGGCAAGACCGACATCTTCACCGCTGCGACCCTCCCTAATAGAGAGAGGGGTTGCTCCGACCAGCGCGCGAGATCCGTCCGGATCTGGGCCGCGAGGGTCTTGTAGTTAAGTGCTATCGTCGATTCCGTTGAGGAAGTAAGGTTAATTCCCAGGTATGGGAGTTGTGTGGTGAGCTGGAGATCACTCCCGTATACAACGGCAGAGCCGACGGAGTGTGCGTTTTTGCCCAGAGGTAATATCAGGGTTTTCCCCCTATTAATTCTAAAGCCCGAGATAATACCGAATGAGTTGAGCTCCTCCATAAAGGCGGGTATAGAGCGGCCCGGATGGTTGAGAGCAGCTATTACATCATCAGCATAGAGGCTTATCGTGTGGGGTTCGCGACCAAAAGTGAGGCCCCGAATGTCAGGGTTGTCCCGGATCTTATGCGCCAGGGGCTCTATGTACAGGGCGAACAGGAGGGGAGAAAGGGGACACCCTTGTCTCGTGCCACTTTGAATTTCAAACGGGTCCGAACGAAGGCAACTCAACCGGACCCAGGCTTGGGGGCGATGGTAACAGCAGGCAATCCAAGACCGAAAGCGGTCACCCAGCCGAAAACGCGTCAGGACTCGCTGTAAATAGGTCCAGTCTACACGATCAAACGCCTTTTCAGCGCCAATGGCTAGCAGTGCGGAATCAGAGTCATGAAAATGGGCCATGTCTATCAAATGGAGTACTCGCTTGGTGTTATCACTGCATTGACGGTTGGGCACGAAGCCCGATTGGTCAGGCTCCAAGATCCCAGGCAGGCAGGGACCAAGACGCGCAGCTAGAATGCCAGTGAAGAGTTTCAGGTCGAGGTTCAGTAACGAAATAGGACGGAACGCAGAGCAATGCGTGGGCTTTTTACCCGGTTTAGGCAGTACGACCACTTCGGCTGCTAACAGATCTGGGGGATGGAACTAAGGCCTTCAAAGGAGTTGAAGAGTCGGGTAAGAACGGGAGCTAGCAACTGGCTAAAGGTTTTGTAGAAACCTGCTGAGAAGCCGTCTGGTCCCTGGGATTTAAGCGGGCGAAGGCGGGATATAGCTGCCAACACCTCCTCCAGTCGGATGGGGGCATCCAAGGCGTCGGCATTTGCCTGGGAAAATTCGGTGATCGCAGCTGTATTCAAATATGCGTCGATCTCCTCAGGGGACGTCGTCTCGGCTCCGTATAGCGAGGCATAATAGGACCGAAATGCTTCCGCAACTTGAGTTTCCTCCTGCAAGTAGCTGGTGATGTCCCCCCCTCCGCTTTTTTAGGTGCCCCCCGAACCCATATGTTATTGCGACGGGAGCGGTTTTCAAAGTCTTCCGCAGGAGCCTGAAGGTCCAGTTGTTGATCTGTAAGTCACAGAATTTCCTGCTGTAGCTGTTCAATTTCGCCGCTTCTGGCCTGGTCAGCCTCCTCGATGGCGACTACACGTTCTCCAAGACCCTCCACATCTCTCCGGAGTTCCCTCACCTCTTCGGCCACCTCTTGTTTCAGGGATTTGAAATCTTCCCGGAGAGAGTTGAACAGAGTCTCCAGGAAGGACCTAGTATTAGGCACCTGGTCCTCAGATGATTCCAGCGACATTTTTGCGGTCTCAGGAGAGGGCCAGGTACGGTGCAGGGAGGCGACTCAGACCCTGGGAATCGGCCGCTGCGCCAGGGGCCCGCAGGGAAGCGGAAGGCTGCACCGGGGACCAGGCGGCTCCCCTCCAGTCCACAGCAAGCTCAGGGAGCAGGTGGGGGCGGACAACCAGACCCAAGCACCAGAGTGCAGTTTCTTGACAGGCGATCACTCACAGCACCAGTCGGGCCCCGGACAGTCAACCCACAGGGCAAGCGTTCAGGGGCTCACCAGGGCACACACAGCCCCCGCACAGCACCAGCAGTGTAGTAAAGTCGTTAGGCCCAGCTAGGTTCCGCCCCGGGAGCTCGATTTTGCCCCCCGACAACCCCCACCAGGGACCCTCTTTCACTCTCCTCACCTCTGTCCGTTGACTAATCAGGGCCGTGCACCCCCCAAGGCGCGCAGGCCGCCCTCCACCTCGGCCCCGACTCTCCGGCCGTAACCGCCGCTGTCTCTGGCCGTTCTCTCTCCTGCTGGGCTAGCTTGTCGGGGCTCTCTTCACCGATGCCTCGGGCCCTGCGCCAGGGATCAGTCTGCTCTCGCAGGTGCCGAGGTCCGGAATCGGGGGTTCACAGCTACGCCCCCCGGTCGGCTCAGTCCGCGTCACCGGGGGTAGCGCGACACAGGGGGCGTGTCGCCGGGTCGCGCCTGCGCTTCAGGGGTAGGGACCATCAGCCAGGTCCGCGGGATCGGCAATGGCCGCGTGAGACCACTAGGCCCGGGACCGGGGCCTCGATTTCCTTGATGCCCGGCTGGCACCTCCACACCCCGCCGGCCAGGTCTCAGCAGCGGCGGCTTGCACTCCGCCAACCCCCGTCCAGGGGGCCGCCGATGCCGGAGAGCGGCTGCAAGGCTCAAGGGCGGCCGCCCGGACCCAGCAAGGATCGGGGCGGATGAGGGCCAGAAGGGAGCCGACTACCACTGCGGAGCGGCCGCCATCTGGGAAGCCGCCGCAGACCAATCTTTCGGTGCCAAAACAGCCCCGGAGGGCGCACAAGCCAGGTGGCTACAGCTCGGGGGCTACAGCTGGTTGCAGATTCCCAGCAGCCAAGGTTCGTGACGATTTGGGGGGTTAAGCTGGTCTGTAAGAGGCCTCAGGAGGGACCAGGGCAGGGAGCCACGGCAACCCGCGTCCGACTTGGTCGCCATCTTGGCCACGCCCCTCGCCAAGTTGACTTTTAATAAAATATTACCCAGTTATATCTGCAATAACAGTAAAAGTTAGTGGTGAAGCTACAGAGAATATTGCAGAAAATGTGATCATGGCTGTAGCTGTCGTTGTTAAGGCAAATGCAGTGGCACTAGAGCCTAGAGAAGTGAGGTAAACTTTGAACTCCAGTTAGAGCTACCTTTTACTAGCCACCCAAGAGGCAAGGGAGTCATTTTCTTTGTTTGCACCCTTACAATGTCATTCCAACTCACATGACACCACAGTGTGTCATACAATATCGGCCACCTTCACACAGTCACTTAGAAAGGAGCGGACACCACACAGTGGCAGGGAAAACGAGTCTGGATTTACAGATTGGTTCTTAAGGCATTGGACTGAAGATGTCCATTAACGCCTTAACCGTGGCGGTTTTTCCGCCGCGGTGTGGGCGTTCTAAAGGGTGGGCGGGGCTCCGTCACACAGGAGCACGCAAGGGGCTAAGAGGTAAGGAAACGCCCAAGGATTTGGCACCAGCCACAGCAAGTTGTCGTTTTTGTTTTTGAAGGGGGGAGTAGGGTGGAAGAGCGGGGGAAAGGTGCCTCTTTGCATGAAGACCCATCCATCTACACACCCCGCCCCACCTCCTCACACAGTAAAATTATTTTTTTCATTTGGCTGGTCTGCTTCAGGTTGTCTTGTACACATTTTGTTAACTCTTTCCATCATAGACCTATGTCACATTCTGTCTGAAAGTAGGGTCTCTCTTTTACTATTTAGCTTGTAGCCAGGAGGTTTGCAATAACTGCAGAATGGTGAGAAGACAGGAAATGAGATGGTACAGCATTTTTGATAGGAGGGTAGAACAATTTCATGAACTACACCTATGCAGATGATATACTATATGATTCCAGCCAAGTTTCTAATTTCTGCTGGGGGTTACAAATGGGACTCACCGCTATTATTTTTTTTTTTTAAACTTTATTTTTGGTGCAGGTACATATACGTATAGTGTCCGCCCGTGGGCTGCCTTTCCATAGTAGCAATCGTGTGTTGACTGAGTATATAGTTATGGACACGGCCCATCAGCCCACATCCCGGAGGCCGGGCGGCGCATCTGTGGTCAGTCAATCAGACATTACATAGCCATCATCAGTGCGTATCATCCATGTCGAGTCGGTACCTTGCATTTTTCATATAAAACCCCCCCCCTCCCCTCAACAATGATCAGTGCGACCGAACAAAACACCCCCAACAAGTCCGTTGCCTCTTCATTTCCCTTGCCGCAGAACCATCAATGCAATTTCCCTACCGCCACAATTGTACCCTCCACCACCTCCCCCCATCCTCACACCGCCCACCCGCACAGCACCATGTCAGTCTTTGCTTCTAAAGTTCCGCCATAACGTTGCAGACCTCCCCCCTCGTGTCTTTGCAATGACGGGATCAATCCCACTTCCATTGTGGGCCCCCCCTGCCCTGACCCAGCACACCTCACTGCCCTCCCTCCAAACCATGATACTGTCTCCATTTCATCCAGACCCTGTGAAACTTCTTGGGGCACCCCCTCGCCTTGTAAGTCACCCTTTCTGCCGCCATGTAGAGATCTAGGCCCCTTCTCCATTCCTCTATGTCCGGCGTCTCCGCGGCCCCCCAATATTTTGCGATGTCCCTCTTGGCTACCACTAGCGCCAGGACCAAAAATATAAGGTGGTTGCGTGGCAAATCAACGTCGTTGGTCATGCCCAGCAACGCCAGTTTCGGGTCGCGCTCCAATGCTATTCCTAGGACCTCCCCCAGTTCAGTGAAAATGTGTGTCCAGTATAAGCTTATGTTATGACATGACCATAGTGTGTGGTAGAAGTCACCTGGGTATTGTTGGCATCTAAGACAACGGGGGTCCATTATTTTCCCTGTTTTAAGGAGACGCACTCTGTCGAAGTAAGTCCTGTGGAGTACGTTCAGCTGAATGAGTCGCAGCCGTGACTTAATAGCTACTTCTCGTGGGTGCATCAAGACCATTTCCCAATCCAAGTCCTCCATCTCGCCGACCTCCGCCTCCCATGTCCTTCTAAGTTTCGTTAGGTCCCCCAGCATATTGTTAGTGAGTGTCTTGTACGTGAGCGAGACCGCCTGATGGGTTATCTGTTCCTGCAGGAGCCTACCTTCCAGCGGAGCGTATTCTGGCAGGTCTGCGAGTATGATATTTTGGGCTCTCCATGCATGTGCCAATTGCGTATGTTTAAACAGTTGCGATCGGTGCAGTCCGTACTCCATTTGTAGCCTGTCAAACGACTTCAGTTCCCCCCTGTATACGACATCGCTGATATGTGAAATACCTATATCGTCCCACCGCTGGAAACCTGTCAGTTTTTTAAGTTCAGGCAGCCAATGGCATTGCCATAACGGCGTCTGTCTGGTCGGTCTCTTATCCCACCCCATGCGCTTTGTCGCTCTTGTCCATGCCTGTAGCGTGAGCAGTGTTGCCGGTAGAAGCGATCTTCGCGTCTTCCCGCCGTAGAGATAGTGGTATACACTGTGGGGTGACAATTTCTGTCGTTCCAGTGCGTATGTCGGGTGGTCAGCCGGGGCATGGATCCACTCGTTGATTGGCGTCAGGTGCTCCGCCCAGTAGTACGCTTCAAGATTAGGCAAGGAAATCCCCCCACTGTACTGGTGCCGCTGGAGCGTCTGAAGTGCAATGCGTGGTTGTTTCCCCAACCACAGAAAAGAGCGCATGTCTGCGTGAACTCTAGGGAGCGTGGCGGCCGGTAGCGGGTAATATTCGTTTTGGAGGGCATAGAGGAACTTGGGGAGGGTAATCATTTTGTACATTGCGGCCCTCCCTAACAGGGTGAGTGGCAATTGTCTCCATCTATTCATGTCCTCTACCGCCTCCGTCATGACTCGTTCTACATTTCTGCGGAACGAGAGCGCCTTGTCCAGAGTGATATACACTCCCAGGTATTGAAACCCCTCCGCAGTAGTAAGCAGTTGGTCGGGTAGGGTCCCCCATCTACCCTCTCCCCGTGGGTCATAGAGTATGGATTTATTCCAATTTATTGTATGCCTCGCTCTTGCGCCAAAGCCCTCTAGTTCCCTGAATAACTCCGGGACCGAGGCCTCCGGTTCTGTTATGTATAGCAGCACATCGTCCGCGTACAACGATATTTTTTCCTCCGTTCCCCCGGCCGTTTCCCCAAGGAAGCCGCGTATTTCGGGGTTTTGCCTAATCTTGGCGGCCAGGACCTCGATCGTAAGCGTGAATAGTAAGGGGGATAGTGGGCAGCCTTGTCTCGTGCCTCTGGACACCCGAAATTCCCTGGACAGTCTGCCGTTGACGCGTACACGTGCAGTTGGGGCAGTATACATTAACTCTATCCATCCCCGAAATTTTGGGCCAAGGCCGAACCGTTCCAGTGCAGCCAAGAGGAATGGCCAGTGGACTGCATCGAACGCCTTTTCTGCGTCTAGGGACAGAAACCAGTGGGGTTCTTTTCTGTCTCTGACTTCTTGCAACCAATTGTGCGTGCGTCTCAAATTTAGTTTAGTTGCTCTGTCTGGCAGGAAACCTGACTGGTCCGCGTGGATGAGATCCGGGATTACCGACCGCAGGCGCGTCGCCAGTATTGTAGCCAGGATCTTCACCTCAATATTAAGGAGGGAAATGGGGCGGTATGAAGCACAATCGTCAGGGGGTTTGCCCTGTTTGTGGATTGGTACTATGGTGGCCATGGCGAGGTCGGGTGGGAGTCGTCCCTCCTGATACGACTCAGTATAGAGGGCCTTCAGATGGCGCGTCAACAAATCTGCTGTACGCTTAAAAAATTCCGCAGGGAAACCATTGGGACCCGGCGTTTTCCCCGTTTTGAGCTTAATTATGGCCTCGGAGATCTCATCTAACGAGATATCCGCCTCCAGATCCGAACTGGGCTCAGCGGCTAGCGCCGGCAGGTCTACACCCTCCATATATTTCAGTGCGTCACCCACCGTCCCGAGGTCTCTTGCGGCATAGAAATCTGCGTAGTGTGACGCAAAGGCATCAGCAATCCCGTGTTCGGTGCTTACAACGACACCATCCGTCCGCCTAATCCGTTCCACCCATCTGGCCGCCCTCTCCTTCCTACTAAGCCATGCCAGGAGCTTGCCTGATTTATCGCCCACGTCATAGAGTCGATGTAGGGTGGCTAGCGCCTGCGTTCGCGCCTCATTCGATGCTATTTCTCTATACTCCCGTTGCTTGTCCAGCAAAAGCCGCAGGGTATCGTCCTCCCTACGTGCCTGGTATTCTCTCTCTAGTTGTAGTATTTCGGCCTCTAGTCCTCCTAACACTGCCTGCTGCTTCCTACGATCCTCCCGCAACCTACTCTGTGCCCTGTCTCTCAGAACCGTTTTCATCGCCTCCCAAAAGGTCACTCCAGAGGCCACCGAGCCTTCATTCTCTGCTATGTAGACCTTAATGTCTGCCCTGAGGCCTCTCATCAGGTCTGGCTTCTGGAGATCCCAGGCTGCCATCCGCCACTGCGTGCCAGTCCTACCTCTGTCTGCCCCCACCTTAGCATACAGTGGAGAGTGGTCCGAGATCCCACGAGCCTTATACTCCGCCTCGTCACCAGTGGTGAGGTGTTGCCTGGCCATGAAAATATAGTCCAGTCTGGAGAATACTTTATGCGCCCCGGAGTAAAAGGAGTAGTCCCTAAGCGTGGGGTGTCGCCATCTCCACACGTCTGTGAGACCCAGGTTGGCCATGTGTCGTGAAAGTGCCGTCTCCGCCCCTCCCCTGCGTGTTGGCCCCGTGCGGTCCAGCTCTTCCGACATGACGTCGTTAAAGTCGCCACCCACTATTTGTAGCGTGTCTGCCGTGTTCATGAGGATCGTGGCTATCGCCTTATATGTGCGTGTTTGCAGTTTTGGCGGGGCGTAGACTGAGAGTATGGTGTAGCTTTGCCCCCTCCATGTTCCCTGTATTCCTACATAGGTCCCTTGTGGATCACTCCAGGTACGTGTTTTGTTGAATGGGAAAGCTTTGTTTACCAGAATAGCAGTTCCTCTCGAGTCTTGGGTGTACCCTGCGTGAGCTAGGACCGCATATCTCCCCCGAGCTATAAAGTTACATTTTTCGCCCCGGAGGTGTGTCTCCTGCAGGAGGACAAAGTCCGGCGCCACTCTCTTAACATACGCGTTTACCAGTCCCCTCTTTATCCTAGAACCCAGGCCATTCACATTCCATGCGAGGATCGATACCCCTCTACTGTCCTGAGCCGGTGTTGTCAATGTACCTGCCATGGTGTGGTGTGGTATTCATGTGCTGTCCGGGTCTGTGTTGGATACCAGTGGTTGTACTGCAATCCCTCTGCGTGCGGCTGACTTCCCTCCCGCTTCCCCCCCCAACCCCAACTTGTGTAACTGTGCCCCCCCAACAGCCCCCCCCCCCCTCCCCACCTCCATCCCCATCCAGACTCATCCCCCCAGAGGATCGAGCTTTCAGTAGGAGTCGGTCTGTCGCCCGCCCACACCCGCCCACTATTTAACTATGTTGAAACTTGAAGAGGATTTGAAACAAAGAACAACTTCCCAAGAAGGATGGGAAGACAGTGCTAAGGAAAACAAAAAAAACAAAATACAAGGGCTGGTGACCACTTGCGTGCTATTGTGTGCTCCGGCCGATGCCTGCTCTCGTCCACTCCAGCAGCATTCAAGAGTGAGAGTCCTGTGTGGCCGATTCCGACCCCCTATATTTGGCAGAGTTGTCTTGTTCCATGTCCCGTATCACTGTCACTAATGGGTGAGTGGAACCCTGATGAGTGTCACTCACATCTTCCTCCGCATCCGATTCTCTAGTTTCAGCCTCATCCTCACCGTCTCCTTCCGAACAGGCCTGTTTATGGGTATCCCTCAAGAGCGGGTCCGCCGTACCAGAGGCTCCTGGCGACTCCGACCTCCCCCTCCCCCTCCTGCTTCCCGCCGTGCGTGATCGATAAGGGGTTCCTGAGGTACGAGAACGCCCCCTCCTAGATTTTTGCCTTTGTGGTTTCGGGAGATTCCATTGTGTCCTTTCTCGCACAGTTCTGTCCATTTCCTCCCGTCTAGCATCTTCCCTGCTGTTGAGTATCGGTCTCTCCTCGAGCCACTGCCATGCCTCCTCCGGGTGATTAAAGAAGATAGTCTTCTCTTTGTATATGACTTTCAACTTCGCCGGGAAGAGCAGCATGTAGGTAATGTTCATAGATCTGAGTTTGGTTTTCACTGAGTCAAAGGACCGTCTCTGCTTCTGCACCTCCTGGCTATAATCCGGGAAGATCATAATGTGCGTGTTCTCCATCCTTATGACTCCAAGCTTCCGCGCCTCGCGCAGAATCAAGTCCCTATCAGCGAAGTTGAGGAAACGTGCTATCACAGGTCTAGGTCTCGCACCCTCCGGGGGTTTCGCCAGCAATGCGCGGTGTGCCCTTTCAATCACAAAGCATGTCGAGAAATGCGCCTCCGGGAAGGTCTCTCTGAGCCACGTGTGGAGGAACGCCGCCATATTAGTCCCTTCGATTCCTTCTCGAAATCCTACAAAGCGCAGGTTGTTGCGGCGCGCCCTATTTTCGGCATCATCGACCTTCCACAGAAGCTGCCTGTGTGACGCCTGGAGTTCCGCCATGTCCTTTTTGATCGTTGTAATCGAGTCCTCCGCTTCCCCGATTCGAGATTCAGTCTCCGTTACCCTGGCTGAGAGGTTCCTGAAGTCCTGGCGCAGGAGGGTGACCTCTGATCCCACCTCTCCGATTTTCACTTCCAGTGCCGCCCGTGATTCCTGAATATCTGTTCTGGAAGCCTGGATTGCCGCAGGGAGTGCCCCCGTGTCTATGAGGCCATCCGCTGACGTGTCCTGGTTTCCCCTGGCCTGTCGTGGGGCCGCAAAATTGTCCATCGGGCCTTTTGGCAGTGGTTTGAGTGGCGGGTCCTTTTTCCCCATTTTGGTCGACTTGGGTGCAAGGCAGGCCTTGTCCGTGCGTGCCCCTCCCCGGCAGAGCAGTTGCGGGGATCCTCTTCCCGGTTTGGCCGTGACTCACCGCTATTATTAAACTTGGATCCAAAGCAAGAGTGAGAAAATCAGGAAAGAGAGCAGGAAGGAGGAAGTGACATATAAGAAATTGGAGAAAGGGCAAAATCACGGATTAAAAAGATCCTGCAAGAATGAAATAAAGAGAAAGGAAGATAAGGGAACGGAGAAAGGGAGAAATTAGGTATGGAAAAGAACCTGCATGAGTGAACTAAATATAAAGGAAGTGTATGATGGTGGAAGAAAGAGGTAGGCGGTAGAGTCAAGGCTAGCTAGCTTTGGTATTCGACAATCTGCCATACAGCGGTAGCGCCTAAGAAAAAATGTGGCCCCTCTTTTTATTTGTTTTGTTTTTAAATTAAGCAATGCTCCATCCCAAATAATACAAAAAAATTAAGCAACCCAGGCTCGTTGCTTTTATAACCTACGAAAGGAACACCAACATGAGCTAGAGTGAGTGACAGAGCATAACGAGGCCTAGTAAATTGTAAGACGCCTTTTAATTAAGCACAATAAAACTAATCTTGCTGTAGAGCCAGGTAAAGTTCTAACAGATTGCAACCTGCGCCCTCCCTCTATTGAGGGTGTAATCACTCATCTTAGCCGCTGAGCGAGCCAGCATAGGAACCGAATGGGAATTGAATCTGAAATACTCTCTCACCCTTCCCAAGAACAAGGAGGAGTGCTCTGGAAAACCAGTTTTGCCCTGGCATGTCCCAGGCCTGACTCATTCATGCATTAATGTGAGCATAGCACTGCGCTTTGATTTTATGACTATTTTTGTTAAAGATTCAATGAATATAAGCAGGCGGTTGTGATCCAGTCAGCGCCATGCCATAATTATGGGTTACAACATCTGACATCTCAGCCGAAGAGTCCTATTGTGGAATAGCTTCAAGGACGGGGTGAGCTCGGGATATGTTGTGTCCTAAGTGCAGGATAGGGCTATTTCTAATCGCTTATTTATTTAGTAGCCTTCCCAGTCGCTTTTGTTCCTCCCTTTGGGCGGAACTCATGCTGTCCCTGATCTGTGCGAAGATTGCATGCCCTGTTCCTCCCCACACTTGATATCCAGTCCCTTGACTAGGAAGGCAAGTCCAGGATCTTCCTGGCTGTGGACTCTGTCCAGTGGGGCCCTAGGGTCCCCACGACAAGTCACCTCTATAGAGAAAAACAACACTTCTCTGGCATGACAGGATAGAGACACAAGGTGCTTAACAACTAGGCTCGTGTAGGGTTTCCAGATCACCCCAAGTCAACAGGGATCATGTTTGCAGCCTGCAGATTTCCTTTAAAAAATCATTGTTCTTAGATATGTTGGTGCAGTTGAAGCAACACAGGGCAGCAGCTGCCAATTAGTTAAATGAAAGCCTTGAAAAGTGGTGTCTTGTGGACATAGAATATCGTGACAATCCTGAACATGTGGGAAATGGCCTGCATTAAAAAAGTATGGGCATCTATACATTTATTATTAAGATTTATAGATGTACATGGTTGGCATTTACAAACTGCAAACCTTGACAGAGGGTGTTGAGGGCTGCAAATCAGTGATCCTGGGGTGGAGGGGAGGAGGACAGCTGGCTTCGTAGAGGGGAGGGGACTATCTACAGCATCCAGATGTAGTGTTCTATGAAGAGCTCATTCTGGAATTGAAGGAGGATTGAGGCAGTCCTATGGATATGAGAATGTTGTTCTAGATCTTGGCTATTTCCATATTTGCACTTTTTCATGTCGTGTCTATGGGTATGTTGTGATTCGCCATAGGTGGTGAACTTGTCAACCAGTTTGGCAGGTATGCCAGTCCTGACAGATTTGTATATGCATTTGGTTTTGAAGATGGCGTGGGACAGTGCCAGTGAAGGTGCATCAGGATGAGGGTGATGCGTTCCAATTATTTTTGGCACTGGATAATATGTGCTGCAGCAAGTACGGTATGTTTGAGGGGCCAGTGTGGTGTCTGAGGACAGTGGAGCATGGTGTGGGCACCATCCACTGACGTAAATTTGCTGAAAATCTCTAGCAAAAGAGGGAAGCATGTGGTTAGGAATGTTGTTACAGAAACAAAAAGATGAGAAAAGATGGCACAACCCTGAAGGACATTATGGCTTGGCTTTTAGTTGTATTTGTTGCCCCACTAACACCAGTCCAACTAAGACCAGTCAAAACCAGTCTTATCTGTTCACCACTAGGTGTGTCGGTAGAACAGTGAGCTGCAGCATTCTGGGAGCAAGTTATCTGACTCAAGCAAACATTACATTAGTCCAACAAGGAAGCAGTGACTCTGCTTTGAACATTGTCGCAAAAGAAAAGCAGCACTTTCTGCAGTATCCAACCTTAGAAATGTTGTAGAGATGGCCTGAACTTGAGTATCAATGGGCAATCATCTGTCACGTTGAATACTCAAATTGAGGAAAGGCGCTCCTGGTCTTCACAGATAAGGACTTACCATGTATGACAAACAGACTGTTTGAGGCATGTTCCTCACAAAAGAAGACTGTCTACTTAGATCCATCAGTGCACTTACATCGGATTCTCCACCAGACCCATACCAGGGAGACTTTGGCAATATCTTCTTCTGAATGTCAGTGTCCATTTGCTAGGGCTATTTAATTAATCTCTAGTCCAGGGATTGGTTTCTGCAGTGTTCAAACATGTGGTAGTCTGTCCTTACTCAAAGAAACCAACTATGGATCCTGATCATGCAGCTAGTTGTAGGCTACTTTCTCCGGTGTCTGCCCAGCTAATTGTGCTGCTGTGATGCAGCCTTACATCACATGATTGATGAGTTCCAAGTAGGATTCTGTCACTTCGTAACAGAATCCTACTTGGAACTAGCTGGGAACAACCTTGGAATTAGCTGGGCACAATCTGTTTGGCATGCAACTAAAACCAGGTACAAAAGAAGAAGTTGTGCTGGTCACGTGTGAAGAAGGAGGCACAAAGTGGATTAGTGAATTTCCAACTGTCTTTGGGAATGAGTTGGGGAAAATCATCGGGTTCAAGCACAAGATTATTGTAAAAAAAAGGGGCAACTCCGGTCAAACACTAACTCAGATCACACTTAAGCATAGCCCTCTAATTGAGCCACTTAATTATTTCAAGCTATACATTGACGACCTGTTCAATCGAGAGGATTATTTAACACTTTTATTGAAGACCTTCATGAATCATTCACCATAGTAGTTATGGTGAACTCTTTTTTTTTCGGACGAACAAGCCCCCTTAATATGTTTCCAATTGATCCTGCCATTTTTCATATCCAGTTGAAAGATATTCATTGGATACTGCACAGCGGTGCTGCTTGCAAAAACTCTACCTGTGGAATTGTGTTTGATCAGTAATCATTTCAGTCTCAGGAAAGATTTCAATACCTGCGTTTTCAGGCAGCAATATTCAGTCTGGTTCCAATATGTAAGTAAGTGCATTATTTGCAGTGTGTAACTGCTCACCTCAAGGATTAATAACACTCCTTTTCAGGATGAACCCTCAAAATCACTAGATTAGTCTGGACTCAACCTCCTGGTGGCTATGGCACAGAGTAGAAAGTCGCAACTTAGGGAAATGTGAAAAGTATTTATGGAGTACTAAAACAGTAAGAAATTCAAAACAAGCAATACAAATCCCAAACCAAATTAGAAAAAATAGTGTGCAATTTAATAAACAAAACTACACTAAATCAACAAAAATCCAATAAGGGGAACCAGATATATGAGTTTTTTAAGTTTTAAGTAGAAATAGTGACAAAAGCACTACGCACCAATGACACTCTATGGAGGCAGTAGATGGAGCCCTGGTTGGATACACACATGTGGATTGGTCCAAGCGATAACTTGGAAGTCAAAAATTTGAAAATGTTTCTAGGAACTACTTTAGAAAGGGACTTTGTTGAAGGTCGAAATTTCTTCTAATGCCTCATGACTTAGCCGTTGAAAGTTTCAAGGTGATCCATCAAGCGGAGGTGAGAAAAAGTGGGGGGGTCCCAAAACGCATTTTCCCCAATTTCGATAGGAACTTTAGACATGGCTGCAGCCCGAACTGCTGAACAGAATGACATCAAGTTTGGCAGGAAAGGTTCAGGGAAGTTCTTTTTTGTGACTTGGTGTAAATCTGTTCAATAGTTGCAGAGTTATTAACCAAAATCCAAATGTATGTATATAGGGACACGGATACTCTGAGGATCCGACAGTCCCTGTGCTCAAATCTGATTAGCTGCCAACACTTCAAACCAGGAAGTGTTGACAGCCATCTTGGGACTCTGCTTGAGTTGAGTCTGAAGAAAAACATAAAAAAACAAAAAGGGTTCAGGATAGAAATACCCTGACCACCTAGGGCTCTTTGGGGGTCCCACAGGGATGCCGCAGTGTCAAAAAAGCATTTTTAAATACAAATTTCCAGAGTGAGTTGCACTTGATGAGCAGATCCCACAGAAAATGTTTTAAAAAATGAAGCGCGTGCTCCCACGCTTCTTTAATAATTAAAAAGTGGGCAAGGTCCGGGGCATTTGCATAATAAAGGAGAGGGTGCAAAGGGCCGCCCTCTGGGGGCCTATTAATGCCCAGGGACCACCACCTCCCCGGGGCCTCATGCCAAAATGAAAATGGGGGCCTCTTGGACTCTCCCCATGCCCCAGGGACCTCCACCTCCCTTGGGCTAATTCATTGTTATGGGGGCCCGCTCTGGCCCTGAGGACCACCACCTCCCAGGCGCATGATCAATTTGTATTGGGGGCCTCAGAGACCCCCCCGGTCCCTTGGGACCCCCACCTCCCCGAGGCCATCTTCTTTTTAACAGTTTGGGAGGGGACCGTGCAGCCCCCCTCCCGGGCAGTTCTCGGCCTAGGGACTGCCACCTCCCCAGGACAGGCCCTACAAATTAGGAAGGAGGAGGGCCACGTGGCCCCACCCTGCTGGAGCCTTAGATGGCCCTGGGGACCACCACCACCCAGAGCTGGCTCCTGATATGTCCCTGAGTGCCCATCCCCAGGACATAGCTGTTTGCTGTGGCTTGTCGGGCGCATGACCGCTCCCGCCATGTCACAGCAAACATGGGACCAGGCCCCCTTCATTAGAGGCCAGACCCTGGGGACAGGGTCCCCGGGGCCAAAATTGTCACTTGAAGGAGGACTGTGTGGCCCCCCACGCCTACTACATGTAAGCCGGGCTTTGGGGGATTGGGTCTCTGGGGCCGAAATTGGCCCAGGAAGGGAGGCCCGTGGCCCTCTCCCCTATTACATGTTTGCCAGGCACTGGGGGTGGATCCCCGGGCCCAAAATCGGCCTGGGCGGAGGGCTGCACAGGGCCTTGGAAGCCAACTAACTCTCCTGTTACCTCCAGTAAGTCCCACACAGCATGTTTAATAAGAGGTCTTCACTCTTCAACATGCTCACCAACCCATTTCCTCACAACAGAAGCCCCCTCAAGCTTCGTGGGATGTCTGCTCGTACAACACATCTGCTTGAGTCAGTCCAAAACCCTGCTAAAAATTTGCGTTGTGTAATTTCCAAAACATGTAAAAAGTTATGGTAGGATTATAGGTGACACCTGGATACAGTTTAGTCATAGTGAGGGTTAGATGAGGAGAGGTCAGGAAATATGACAGAACAGCTGAGTTTTACTTAGGTTTCTAGTTGTGGTTTTATAAGGACTAGTTGGCAATAAGATAGAGCTTAATGATAGGGTGGCTTGTTTGCCATAAATAAATGTTTTGAGCAACTTTTGTGAAAATCTTTATTTTTGATTTTTTTTTGCGGTTTGACTGTTCAGCACAATTGATCTTTGCTCATTTGCATTAATGTAGTTAATTTGAATATAATGTTATTACTGCTATCATGGGAATTATTTATTCTCTATTTTTCTGGGTGTAGAGGATGATGTCAGCCTTTGTATTTATATTACTTATGTTGTTTGTGATTTTGAAACAGCTGCTTTAACCCCTTGTATGCTCATGACGGAGCCGCTCCGTCATGAGCCGCGGTTGCGCTGTGCTCATGACGGAGCGGTTCCGTCAAGGCCCTGCCACCGCGCCTGCGCGGCGCTGATTTGCGCGCCTACGCGGCGCGTTCTATTAAGCGGGCGGGGCCATGACGGAACCGCTCCATCATGAGTACAGCGCAACCGCGGCTCGTGACGGAGCGGCTCCGTCACGAGCATGCGAGCACCGCTCGGGCCCCCCCCCCCCCCTAGCGCTGAGGCGGAATTGCCGCCGCAGCGAAGGGGTTAAAGTGCTGGTTTTTAATATTTACCACCTTCTTTGAGCAGTAGGAGTATTGGGGTGCTTTCTGCCTCTCCAACAACGTGTAATACATTTATTCATTTTCCAAAGAGTCAATCAGTGACTTATAATCGAACTGAGCGGAATTTATGCATGAAACAAGATAATTTCCTCTGTACCAATCTGTACCTGCTTGAACAGTTACTCAAAACAAAGATGAAGAACTGAATCACAGGCTCATATAGTTAGCTACTCCTGACCTCAATGTGACCTTGGGAATAAAATTCCCCACTCCAAACTGGAATACCAGCACCTCAACTAGAACACCACACTGCCAAGCACTGTGGGCCTTTTTTAGCCGGGTATTGTTATTTAAACATTATCCGAGTTTGTCCAAGGACCAGAAACCCACATTACCGCCGCTGCTTGTGTTCTCAACCCCTTCTTCCACAGAGTCTACACTGTATGGCATTGATAAAATTATAAGGTTCTCTTTACTTTGCAGTTAGGCTGGAATGAACCCTGCCCACCCAAAGCTTTGTGGTCTAAACCACAACAGCAGAATATAATCTAATGGGAGACAAGCAGTTTTGACCTGGAATAAACGTAGTGTTCTCGGTCTTGTAACTAAGATACATATTTGACCGATCTCAACTGTGCAAAAAAGCGTGTATTTTTCTGTCTGTTCATATCTATCACTGTTAATGACCTTCAACCAATTCATTAATTTTTCAGGATCTGTCATTAACCAGCTACCGGATGTGCAAAGGTATGAAACAAGACAGTTAATCATATTCAGGAATATAAATGTTAAAATGTATGGTAGTTTCAAACTTGCCCAGCAGAGCTATGAATTTTGGTATTTACAAAGTCTGAGTGTGTAAAGAATATTGGGCTATACTCTACACAACATAGGGCTCTGTGTACTAAGGTCCTGATTACGAGTTCTGCGGTCCATTGGTGGAGGTGCGGTGGACGTCGGGTACAGCCGCACCAGTGGTCCGACCACTCTGTCACAACTACGGCTGTCGGACCCCCATGGCACTGCCGCAACCACCAGGGAACCGGTTCCTGGTGGTGGCGCCACGATGTGAGGCCGCAATATGCTTGGCAAGGCAGCTGCGACCCCTCCAAACATATTATGAGTTTCCTCACTGCCAGCGGTCTCATGGCGGTGTTCTCGCCATGAAACTGCTGGTGATGAGGAAACAAAGGGGGCCCTCCAGGGCCCCCTGGTGCTTCATGTCATGGGGATGCATGCTGGGGGCACATAGTGTGCCCCCCTGTCTGCATGAACGCCCAGTTCCTGCATTCCATGGACTTAACAGTCTGTGTAGTGCAGGAACTTGCTTTGGCTTTTCCATTGTGGTGCCTTTTTATGTGGGAACGCCAAAGGACTGCCGGCGGTCGACCTTAGCAGTGCTGGAGCAGGGCGGTGGCGTGCTGCCAAAGTCGTAATCAGCCCCTAAGACTTTTGTAGTCTCCATGCCTGAGGTTCACAGACTTTGGAGCTTGGCAACCTCAGAAAGGTAGGTTGCTGGGTGCATAGAAAACATGGTAGGCTGGAAATAACGAACTAAATGGCAAAATGTGTGATGCAATTGAATGTTTTGCTGTAAGAAGAAGGTGAAATGCGCATCTCCAGCCTACTATTGAATTTCAGTGGAATGCATTAATGGTTTGCGATCATAATTCACAGATTAGTACTAATCAGATGAAGCACAAAATATGGGTGGTGTAAGAAAATAGTTGGTTTGTACAAAGCACTGACTGGTTTGCTACTTCACATTAATACATTACGAGCATATCTGTTAGTCGGCACATTTACTCCTATTAAAGATTTCTTGAGCAAGAAGTTTCCTGCTGAATTTAATCATTAATTGTTTTTTGTGCTTAGAGCACTAAACAATACTCAAGGACTTCCTTAAAAGACTGACATCAAGGTACACTCCCTTCTATGATCCTAATAAACTAGTCACTTTCCAACCTTATATCTTCGTAGGCACTTACCAACCTAGACCCTTGACCGGCGTCATACCTATCTAACCTGCTACCAACCTACACCCTTGCCAATACTAGACCTTTCAAGTCTCTTACCAACTTATGCCTTCTTTCTGAGTTGGGAGGAAATCCCAATTCACATTCCCATTTTTCCCACAGAAAAACTAGGAAAAAAGTGTTAAGTACTAAGACCAGGTAAGTGGGAAAGACCTGTGAGTATTATTGTAAAGGCATCAAATTCTAAAATAATTCTACATTTTTTCATCCAACACTCGCAATACCAAAATAGCGAATAATGCATCAGTATTCCTGAGTGATGGAGAATGAATGCCCCGGAGTCATATCCTCCTGAATGTGGAGTCATTCCTCCCTAAACTTTAACATTGATAGTCTCTTGCAACTTAGCTTCAATCAACGACAACTCCAAAGCTTTATCAAACTAGCCCAGTTCTTGCCACCCTTGCAATTTATCAAGCAAAACTGTTAGTAGCCAAGCTTTATCATATGTTAAATAGATAGCAGAATGCAGTAGAGTGGCTAAAGAGTCCAATACTCAGGATACCATACAGTTTTACTGCACTTATTTATTTAATCAGTGATGCTAATTAGCATAGACCCTTATGGCGATACTGTCACAGTTTAGCTCCAACTAAAGGTTGATGGTGAAAAGATTAACAACGATTATCCTATCTTCGCAGGTTATTCTGCATGTTTCCTGCAAAAATTCGAAGTATATTGATAATGGCTCATGGTAATGGTATTACCACTGCTGTGCATTACCTCTATATTTATGAGCATGTCCTAGATGAGGAACGAAAACAGATATAAGCCTAGCCAACTTAGATTCTTCCCATCTAAGATTCTTGCTTTAGTAAGAGTTACAGATTCTGACACTCCATGTGTCCTATCGTCCTAGAAATGTACCTTTCCTCACCTCACTATGGGGCATGTGTATCAACCGAATTTTTTGCCGCAAACGCTGCAAATCGCAAAAAAAAGGCATTTGCGATTAAAAATTTGCAATTTGAGATGTATGAAGCAAAATCGCAAAGTAAGAAATCGCAAAAATAGCGATTTTTTACATTGCAAAAAAATAAAATCTGCAAATATCCTTAGATTTCCAAATTAGCGATTTCCTAAGTTAGCGAAAATCGCAAAAAGGAAATCCCAATTTAAGAATTCTCAAGGAAATGTATCAAAAATCACAAATTGCGATTTTGTCAAATTCACAAATTAAAAAATCGCAATTAACACCATGTGCATGCAGGTGGTAACCAGGTGCAAGGTACTTTAAGCAGCCCACAATGCAACTGAACCTTCCACAATGGCAGCACTATCTGTGATAGCCAGGAGGCCGCATATTCGGCCTCTTGCACAGAGGAGAATGAGACAGGAACGAATCTTCAGGCTGCGCATCACTCTGTTCCAGCAGACTGAAGAGGACATCCATGACAAGTACAGGCTGCACCCACAGACCATCTTGGACCTGATTGAGGAGCTGAAACCCTTTTTGGAACACCCAACACGCAGGACCCAAACAATTTCCACCCATGTGCAGGTCCTGTGCTCACTGCACCTCCTGGCCTCAGGGAGTTTTCAAGGAGTCTTAGCAGAGGTTGGCGGGGTGTCACAGAGGTGCCCTGTCGCGCTTTTTCCATGGCTTTTTAGATGCAATGCTACAGAGGCTATCACATCATATATACTTCCCCAGCATCCAACAAGCATTACAGCAAACCAAACTTGACTTTTATCAGATTGCACGTTTCCCCCACGTTATTGGCTGCATTGATGGGACCCATGTGGCCATCACACCCCCAGCAGCAACTGAATATGTCTACAGAAACCGTAAATGCTACTATTCCCTGAATGTACAGCTTGTGTGCAATGCTAAGTATATCATCAATGACATTGTACCAAAATACCCTGGCAGTAAACACAACTCTTTCATCTTTAGACATAGTGGTATACACAGACGTCTGAGTGCTGGAGAGTTTGGAGAGGGATACCTGCTAGGTAAAGGAATGGCACACATCCATCCATCTACTACATCTCCTGAGGGGGGTACATTGACTTACCTATTGTTTCTATCCCTGCAGGTGACAGTGCCTATGCAGTGCGGGACTTCATCCTGACCCCGTACCTGGATCCAGCCAATGCAAGGGAGAGGAGATACAACAGGGCACACAGATCGACGCGCTGCGTCATAGAGCGTACGTTTGGAATCCTAAAGAGCCGGTTTAGGTGCCTGCATAAAAGTGGAGGAGCACTGCAATACAGCCCTGAGACATGCTGTAAAATCGTGGCAAGCTGCGCAATGCTCCATAACATGGCTATGAGGAAAGGCACCACAATTGATGTAACTGACACAGACACATCGGATGACGATTGCCCACCTCCCCCTGGCAGGGCAGCAGCAGGAGTTGGGGCAGCTGCCGGACGTCAGAGGCGGACTGAGATCACACAAAACTACTTCTAGGTAAGAAATGATGATAATCAGCCAAAATGATGTTTGAAATCTGTGATGTGTTTATTCAGACTTCACAAACATTAACTATTGCTGTACCCAGCACATGTTATGCACACAGTGCAGGTACTACCCAAGAAAGTGTACAATCTGTATTGTTGGGTTGCATCACTCATTGCCACAAATGTATCAATGTGCAGTTCACCTACTCTGGTGCCGGATTGGTGTTGGTCGGTTCCCAGCCTGAGTGCCCTCTGTTGGGGGCCTAGGCACTGCACCCTGTCTGCCACTGCGCCGTCTTGCTTCAGGCAATGTAGGTGTGTTGCTACTCCTGCTTGAGGTCTCTTCACTCTCCCCAGAGACCATGAGTGCGGTGCCACCAGAGTTGGCGGTTTGCATTTACTCCACTGCACTGGTGACCTGTTCCAGCCCTCTTACAATGTCGTGGCAGCAGTGTGACATTTGCACTTGCATTGTAATGCTGCGCCGGGTCAAGTTGCTGGTCGTGGTGCACAGGCGGTTCACCGCCTTTGTGTAGTTGTGAAGCTGTGCGTTGGCACGTTGGGAAGCCCTGTCCCTGGCGTCTTGGTTTTGTTTCAGTGTGTCACAGAGGTCACATATGGCACCTGTCATGGCCATGATGCCCTCCCCCATGTAGCTCTGATTCCTGTTGAGGGTGCTCAGCTGCCTATTAATGGAGCGCAATGATTTCTGTTGCAGGCGCTGTACTTGAAGCCTTTTGTTTTCCAGACCTGCAAATACTATATGCTCCTCATCGGTGGCAGAGCTGCTCCTGGGCCTTGACATCCGTGTTTCCATTGTTGCAACGCTGATATGTGGTTTTTCCTGTCTACGGATGTGTTACACACTCTGCCTTGCCTCTCTGTGCTCACTCGCCTCCCCTGTGGCGTCTAAGTCATCCTCCAATGGAGGCAGTGGGGGCACATGTGTGTGCTTCCTGCGCATGATGGTTGTGTGCTCTGACTCTTCAGTGGAGCCCCCATCATCAGACAGGTCCAAAGGAATTTGCAAGTCATCTCCCTCTGCACTGTCATCAAGTGCCCTGGATTGTGCATTGGAGGTAAAGGGAGACACATGAGGTTCTGTCATTGTCTGCATTTTGCACTCAATAAATGTTCAGAGTTTTGTGTTGTCTAACTTCTGACACTGTCTTATTCCCTTATCACTAACCCACGTTTTGCAAATGATTTCCTATGTGTCATAGACCTATGTGTCATGGACACATAGGAAATCATTTGCAAAATGTGGGTTAGTGATAAGGGAGAGTAGACTCTAGAAGCTCTTCATGGGGTGCGGGCTCTGCAGCTATGGATGTTCCTTTCCCGGTCTTGTTTGACTCCTTTAGTCTGGCTGCCACCCTCTCCTTCGACCTTTGCCGCATATCGTACCACCTCTTGCGCAGTTCTTCAACAGTGCGATTAGTCACACCCACAGCATTGACTTTCTCTTGTATTTCCAACCAAATTTTTCTTTTCCTTGCTTCTGGGACTTTCAATGCCTTTTTCCCAGAGAGTAGCCCATGGCTGCAAACCATCTCCTCTATCAGCACCTCCTGCTCCTTGTCAGAGAATGTATGCTTTCTCTTCCTCTTTTTACCCTCCTTGCCCTCATGTGGCCTCTGGGACTCCATTGGGGTTCTTCTGCTGTGCTGCCTCCTCACACTCTCCAAACTGCCTCTAACTGTGGCTCAGGCAAACAGGTGCAGCTAATCACTCCCTCTTCCTGGTTGTTTTGTCATCAAGCTGCACCTGTATTGCAGATTCCCGATTTTGCGATTTCTTAATTTGCATTTTTCGCAATTAAGGAATCGGAAATCAAGTTTCTGAGAATTTTTGCGATGTTTAAGAAATCGCTAAACAGCGATTTTTTAAATGCATCCTGTTTTGCGAATCTAAAACTGAAAATTGCAAAATCTCGCAATTTGAGATTCGCAAAACGACATATTAATACATATGCCCCTGCAGTCCTTAATTCCTAGAGTTGTACTATCCCTGACACGTCTTCACTCTTATTAAGACAGCGACAGAGCCTACGCTTCTTCTCCTGTGTAACCTCGTACACTTGAGAATCACTGACATCAGCCTCCATAGGGCCGTGGATCTGTAAACTATTGCACGCTAATAGTTTTATAATTTTGTAGAAAGTAACAAAATGTTTCTCACAAATATACATTTTAAGAGAGGACCAGAAGCACGTCTAAATGGCTCTACAACAGAGTTAATGTTCGTGCACTAATCTAAGTGAAAGATTTAAGGTCATGCAGTTTTGGAAGAGGAAGAAGTTTCCCACTCGCTACTGTTCAGCATATTGCTGAATGAACAGCCATGTTTGTGGAATCACAAATGCGGTAATTTTCTAGTTAAGGGTAGAATTTGACCACATAAACTGCCTTATCAAGAATGGTGGTCTCTCCACTGGGATGTGTTGGAAATTTCTAATCCAAGATGTGGTAAAATATTTTCCTTTGATGTCAGTTTCTGTTTGGTCCTCTCCCTGACCAACGACCCCGCCGCCGCCAGAGCCAATCTGCACGAAGGGATGAAAGAGGTAGCCGAGTGGATGACGACCAGCCGCCTGAAACTGAACTCAGACAAGACGGAGGTCCTCATCCTAGGCTCTTCGCCCTCCGCCTGGGACGACTCCTGGTGGCCTCCCGCCCTGGGCACCGCACCCAAACCGACAGACCACGCACGCAACCTGGGCTTCATCCTGGACTCCTTCCTCTCCATGACCAGGCAAGTCAACACCGTCTCCTCGGCGTGCTTCAACATCCTACGCATGCTACGGAAGATCTTCTGGTGGATCCCCACCGAGACCAGGAAGACCGTCACCCAGGCCCTCGTCACCAGTCGACTGGACTACGGCAACGCCCTCTATGCCGGTACCACCGCCAAGCTCCAGAAGAGACTCCAGCGGATCCAGAACGCCTCAGCCAGACTCATCCTCGACATCCCACGAACCAGCCACATCTCCGGACATCTCAGAGACCTGCATTGGCTCCCCGTCAACAAAAGAATCACCTTCCGCCTCCTCACCCACGCACACAAAGCCCTACACAACCTAGGCCCGAGCTACCTCAACAACCGAATCAACTTCTACGCTCCCAAACGCCACCTCCGCTCAGCCAACCACGCCCTCGCCGCCGTCCCCCGCATCCGAAGAGCAACAACAGGAGGAAGGTCCTTCTCCTACCTGGCCGCCAAGACCAGGAACTCCCTCCCGACCGACCTGCGCCTGACCCAAGACCACCTCTCCTTCAGGAAGAAGCTGAAGACCTGGCTGTTCGAGCAGTAACGGCACCCCCCTACCCCCCAGCGCCTTGAGACCCTACGGGTAGGTAGTGCGCTCTATAAATGTCTTTGATTGATTGATTGATTATAAAAAGCCAAAATGAATGCATCACAATGCATTTCTTTCTTAATTTGTTGTATCACTTTTCGGCCCCTTGTTATATATATTTGTCCCTGATTTTTCTCAGCAGATTGGATTCTTGATTTGAAATTATCCTCTTTCCTCTGTTATTTTGCTCAGCATCTTTGCTATTGTAATTTTCTCTCCAGCAGTTTGCATCAAATTCCATGTTGATCTTGTGACCCTAGTCTAGTATGTTGTTCAGCTCTTTAATCCTTCCTGAGATGAGTGAGTTTTGATAACTTGCTGATTTCATCAATGTAGTCATTATCTTCAATCAGGAACTACATAGCTTTCCAGGAAGGGGTTTTCCCTTCATGGACGTTTCCTCCTAGCTATTACCCACTACAGAGAATACCTGTCAACTTATAACATATAATATACTGTTCAGAGAGGCACCATGCGTTCTAGGAGGAGTAGTCCTTTTTCCGGGCACTCTCAAGAGGCACTCAACGAGCCTATTTCCCATCCAATACTCTTAGCCACTGCAAAAACTCAGAGAGTGATATATTTCTATTACTAGGAGTTTATGTGAGGAGAGGGCATATCATGAGTGACATAGTAGCTCAAATGTGTCTAGTCTCCTAAAGTTATGTTTGCTAAACTAGTAAGTTCAACAGTCTAACTGTGCACCAGGGGCAGGAAAAATAATTTAGTCGCCTTCTGCTGAATATGTCCTGCCATTAAATACTGCAGGAGTTTTGCACTGCTGTTCCAGAGTGGGGAATGTCTGATATACTGAAGGGCTGAGTTCTTGAGCATTGATGAATCTTAAGATAATTTAGAGCCAACACAGCGGAAAAACAACATAGAAGTAATGCTTATATTAACAATATAAAGCTAGTTACACATAATAAAACATAAAATCCCTTTACTAATAATCTAACTTCCTGTTTCTCTTCGAAAACTACAATGCTTTAACCCGACCCTTTAAGAGACTCTATATTCACTTGAAGTTTTTTCTCTACATCTTTATGCATGTAATGACTTTTTCCCAAAACACAATATTAGACATTTTTTGTCTATTCTCTAAATTGGGGCAATCGGCAATTCTTCATATCCATGCGATATTTGATCTGGCTACCAAAGAGATAATGTAAACTCATACTTCCCAATTCATTCCACCATCTCCCAAGAAGGGTCACTCTGGAATCCCTATCTAAGGGTGACACAATTATAAGTTCAATTTTAAAATAAATGGATGCCCAGATAAATTCAATTCAGCTGGGGGTTTCCTATATAACCGAGTTCCACTCCCCTATTTTGCCATTGTAACAGGAGAATTGATTGCTAATATTAGTTGACATTTAATTTAATCAAACAGGGGTTTAAAATAGGTGATATGGGCAACAATATTGTGTTTGCCTCAACATACCCTCTGATGTGGGAGTAGCTTTCGACCGCGCAGTGCAATTATAATAGCTCTGTATCTGCAGATAGACCACCCTTTTTTCTAAATCAAACGTCTCCTCAGTTTCTGAGACAGATATCACAGTGCCTTCTTCAGTTAAGTTGGTATATTTCGAGTATTTCCATAACAGCCTATGGATTGTAAGAGTGGGATCATCTTATAACAGAATACTGCCGTCTTCTCTCAGTTTTTGAGAAATTGCTTGATAGTGCAGAACTTGACAAAACGCTCGTAGAGTGGTTTTGAAAGGAATCTTTTTTAAATATTACAGACTATAAAATTTAATTGCAAAACCCCAATTGTCATTCTCCTTGTTCATCAAGTTGATAATGTTTTTAAAGTATACCACTTGGAGATCAGGGATGATAAGTTTTTGTAAATTCTGGGAAATGCCTGCCGAATAATACAATTCAAATTCTGGTAACATCTACCCTCTCTACAGGGGGGTGGGGGGGAAGAATAGTTCGAGGCACCTTAAGTTGTTTTCTTGCTCATACAAATGATAAGATTATTCTGTTAAGTTTAGAGAAACATTCTTTATTTAAATAACAAGGGAGGCCTTGAAAACAAAAGACAGCCAGGGAGTACAGCCATTTTTATCAGGGTAATTCTACCCATGGCTGAGAGCTGGATTTTGTACCATTTCTGCAAATCTTTATTCAAACCTGTTAGAAGCTTTTTATATTTTAATTTATAAATAGAGGAAACATATCTCATTACCTTGATTGCCAGCTATCGTATGGTTTCACTGGTCAGCATCTGTTGAAGCTCTACTGGTGATAATGTTTCATACTTTATCAATATAACCTCAGCTTTAGATTTTTTTTACACCTGAGATTTTTTAAATTCTTCAATTATTTTCAACACTTTGAAATGTTGCCTGACTAGCAATCTAGAAGATAGACAGATAGATCAACAGATAGATGGATAGATAGATGGATAGATACATACACACATACATTTTTTATTGTTTCTAGTTAATTAAAACTCTAACAATTACAAAAAATAAAAGCAGATATTTTTGTTAAAACAAAGGCGTACATCATAAAAACGCAAAACATAGTACAGCTACCTAGTCAGGGACATCTGTTCCTGTCAATATACAATCATGATGTATTACATTTCTGCCAAAGAATCAAATGGAGTGTTCAGGTTAAAACATTCAGCAGAGAGAGCAATAAAAATGGACTCAAATTTAGGTTAAAAGGATTGGGGGGAGGAGCTACGCCGCGAACCAAGATGGCCGTATAAGCTCCCGGCTCCGCCGACCTCCGCCGGCGGCTCGTCTATCCTGTTGTTTATCCTCTACCCACGCCCTGTGCCCGGGTGTATGAAGGTTACCTGATGCCAACGGTGATGTCCCGGACTTCCTACCTTATTCAGCGACGAAGTTATGTCGTGATCCATTTTCGGCCTACTCCCGGGCTGACGCCGGGACCTTGATTTCTGAACGGTCCGAGCGGGAACTGATCAACATCGGCTGTGGGACCGCGACTGTGGCCGGTCTTCCAGATTCGAATAATTCTTTCCGCCTTCGACGTGTGACCTCGTTGATGGATGGTGCCAGAGAAGAAACATTGTGACGTGCTGCGATCCTCCTGCACCGTGGCTGACGGGCTGTGTGCCTGACCCCCGTTCCCCAGTCCCGGGGCGGCGGGTTGCACCCACGGCCGGTGACTGTGTTGAGTGTGCCAGTTCGGGGCGCCCCCGTTGTTGAGATCGCTAAATGTGTGCCCGGAGCCCGGCGATGTGGGCTGGAGATTGTGTCCCCCTCCGTCCCTTGGGCCCCGGGATGGAGGGGATGGATAGCGCACATTCATTGAGCTCCGTCATGGCAGCGATTGGGGCGCTCCGTTCGCAATTTACTGTCGCTTGTGTCTCCCTGGCGGCAAAGTTGGATGATGTCTGCTCGTGACCGGCCACTGACGCTGCAACACCCGAACAACAGTTTGTGGTCCAGTCGAACGATTTGACCCGCCATCTTAAAGTGCCCGAGCGTCAGCCCGCCGTCGCTCCTTGGGGAGTCGGCCTTACTTCTCCTTCATCTGCTACAGTGCCTGGTCTTCCCTTCACATTTCCTATCCGATGGTGTATCGTCGCTGGAGGTCCTGTTCGTCAATGCCGAGCCTCGGGGTCCTGTCGATGGGGTTTGCCATTTTTCTTTGTTTCGGCCCGTCTGTTTAACAGAGGCCGCCATTTTGTGTCCGGACTCTGCTCCACCTTCAATGCCTTGGATTGCCATGGACGCTTTGTCTGCTTCTGGACTGATGTGGCTTGGTCGGAATGTGCTCCGGTACGGATTCGCACTGGTCAGGGCTGACTTTGACTTTGGTTTGTTCATGCTCCTCGCCACTGCTTCGAACCACCTGAGACGCTCCCTTGGATTGCATTTATTATGACTTTGGCGATAGATCTCCTCGTGAGGCTTGCAGGGTTGACTTCTACTTTCCTGCGCTTGCTTAGTTCATTTTTGCCGGGACTGCACCGAGTATCTCACCGGGCCAGGGGTGGGGTGGGGGGGGTTTATTGGTGACTGCCCTCCCCGTGATAATACCGACTGTTGCTTTGATTGATGATGAATATGCCTTGGGGGGGGGTCATTGCCGGCGGGGGGTACCGGGTGTCCGGGAGTGTGTTTGTTTCACTCCTCCTCCACTTCTTGTACTTTTTCCCTCCTGTGGGGCAGTTCCGGGGCGACAGGCATGCTGTTAGTGGGTTAGGCCGTAGCCATTACAGGGGTGCTTTGGGAGGGTTCTTTCCTCTTTAGTAGGGTTGGCTGTCTCTTGATCTTGCACCTTATTTCTTTTTCCGGCATCTCCACAAGCCTCTGTTTCTCTGTTCTTGGGGGTGGGCTCTCTTGGGTGATATTTAGGAACGTTGTTTACTGTAATATTGCCTATTGTTTAGTATTACCGCCGCGGCTGCCTAGATTATATAGTTGCTATAGTCATAGCCTATCTCAGACTGCAATTGGGGTACGCCCCCCTTGTCTCTTATGTGTATCTCTCATGTAAGGTGTTATGTCCTTGTTGTTGCAGCCCCTACTCTTCTTCAAAATTTAAAAATGAAAACCTCATATCCTGTGTTGCGAGCCTCACAACCGCGTCTGGTGTACCTTAACATATCCTGATTGCTGATTGGCCTGAATTTCTCCTGTTTTTATTGACTGTCTTTGCGGCCGGCCATGATGGTTGTGGGCCTGCGCATGTATCTCCTTACTTTTTCGAATAAAGGTTTTCAAAAAAAATAAAAAAATAAAAAAAAAAAATAAATAAAAGGATTTAAAAATACAACAACATCATCGGCATACAAAAATATGTTTAGTGCTGAGTTAGCATCTGGACTAGCATTAATGCTGTTGTCATTATTAACAATGAAACTAGAGCTTCAATAAATAGCCAAAAACGTCAAGCCGTCTCCCTGAATACTGCAAAATAATCCTTGTTTGGTAATAATATGTGGTTTCAGGAAGTGCTGCAGCACAACACCCTCAAAGCAACCCTGCATTGCAAGAATACTCTGCTGAGAGCTCTGCTTGAGCTGTTGGGGATTGCCAGGTTCTCCTTAAGCTTCTGTGCTCTTCCAGCCTTAGACGTATGTCAAGGCCAAGAAAAATCTCACACTCATAGGACATCTTAAGGAATTGGGGGACCCAAGGCCAAACGGATTTTGGGGGCCCCAGTTCGGAACAGTTTTGAATTTCTGATCCTGTTTCAGCTCTATTATGCCATCTTTGGCCAAGTCTCTGAAAATGCACAAACTCACTCATCCAAATTCTAGATGTGTTTATTTCTAATATTCATAGACAGTGATGTGTGTTTTCAATATTGTAAAACAGCATTAGCTCACTAATATTACTACAAATAATCTATGAGACCCCCCCCTCCCATTTCTCATATGTGGGGTCCTGCTTTAATCTAAAAGAAACATTTTCATGGATGTTTGATGAAACCTAAACAGGACATTTGTCTGTAAAATGCCTGTAATAGACTGTCACACATCACCCACATTAAAAATAAATTAAAGGAAAACTGTTTTTTAAAACAATTTGTTTTAAAATTAGTCAAAGGCATTAGTGTAAGACTCTGCAGAACAGAACTGACTCTGTAAGGGAGCCACTTGAAAGGCTAGGGCCCTGGGCCAGAGCCCACTTTGCCCATGCCTTAAAATGTCTCTGATAATAGATCTGGGAGGATAAATATCAAATAGAGTACAAAGGAAACAATTTGACTTGAGCAAATGTAAAAATATATATATTTTTAGAAAACAAGAGATAGCCCAGAAACTAGTTAAGGATAATGTAAGTTACGAAAGAAAAGACAGGTTTGAGAAATTCTCATTAAACAAATAAAGGAAAAAAACATATACTGTTCCAATTCCTAATGGTTTTCATTAGATCCTTTACAAGCATCTAATATTCCAGGTCAAGTAACAATTTCTGAACATTCCCTATCTGAAATATGAGCCAGTGACCTTGCCATGGTCACATATGTTATTATAAATTTACAGTTGAGATCATGATAACAATCAATGTTGTTTCTATAACCACAGGTATGCACTTTTAAAAGTATATGAAGGATCTTCAACTCTGCCAAGGAAATAAAAGTATGATCTTGTACATGTAATTTGTGAGGGGGTTTATATAGTATGCAAATGGCTTAAGGTATCCTGGTGCTCAGAACTAAAGGCAGTGAGAAATAGTACTCTATCTGTTTTATCTAACAGAGGCAGTTTTTAAAGCTTTGTGAAACTGCGAGAGTTGATTGGAGGCACATAGAGAGTGCTGGAGATGGTTTCAGTGTTTGGTGGCTGTCATCGAGAAGGCCTGGCCTCTCAGCCACCCTTTCTTAAACCTAGACAACATTTAATTGAGGATCAAAGTGTTCTGGACAGTAGATAGGGATCAATTGTTTTGTTGTAGGTGTACAGGACCTAAGCAATGGAAGGCTTGAAAGTTATACACATGAGATTGAAATTGGTCATTTTAGCTACTGGAAGCCAATGAAAAAAAATCAGTAAAAAGGAAATTGAGGACTGAGGTGGAAGATTGATGGAAAGTCACACAGATGTGTTTTGTATACGCTGAAGGCACAGGGAGTTACAGTAATCCAAGCAGTTCAGAATGGTGGCCTCCACAACTTAGGGCCCGATTCCAATCTCGCTCGGAAAGCCTTCCGACCGACATGGATCCATATGGCTTTACGAGCAAATCGTGCACCTGGAGTCCAAGCGAGCGAGTACAATGCATTCACATGCTTACAGACTCGCTTTGCTCGGACTCCCATTGAACTCTATGGGAGCCTGTATACTGGACGTGTAGACAGATTCCCATATCAAAACGGGGTGGGTGGGGAAAAGCGTACACCCTGTGGCGGCCACCCCATGGTCACCCCCACACTGTGCATGCATGGGAAGGGGGGACCCATGGGTACCCCCACGGGTCCGAATCGGAGGGCTCCAGATGATGGGAGGCCTGCTATGGACCCTAAAAGGACGATTCTGGCAGCTTTTTTGACCCGAACATACCGAATCGTGAAGGCTGTCCGAATAGTGCATCGTACTTGCTCGCTCGGAAACAGAGTCCATTGAGCTGTACAAAGCGTCTACGTACGAGTCGTACTGATGGGATCAGGTTGGGAGATGATTCGGTCGGCGCGTACACGATCTTTGCATTGTACTTGGTCGTTCGGACCTGTGTACAATTCGGACGGAAAAAAGGGCTACGAATCGTATCCGTAAAAGCCAAATCCGATTCGTAGGCCTTCCGAGCGAGATTGGAATCAACTCCTAAGTGGTGTGAAGTACCTGGCAGATAGGGAAGGATCTTCCACAAAGGTTTTAGCAGGAGAAAGCAGGTGGAGGACAGTTTATTGACATGAGTGGAGAGTGACAAGTCTTGATTGAATAGAAGGTCTAGGCTGTGTCCATGAGCTACAGGAGTTGGGCTGGACCAAGCTGTGTGGGCCAGAGCTGAGAAGACAGAGCTATAACTCAACTGTTGCCTGAAACGATTAGAGTCTTTCTGTTGTTGGTGTTCAATTTTAATGAGTTTCAATTCATCCAAATGACAACATCAAGAAGAGAGACTTGATAAGAATGGAAGTGATCCTCCAGATTTTTATTGAGGGAAAGTAATAACAATGTGTCATCTGCATAACACATGAACTCTAAGCCAGATGAGCAGGATAAGATGAGGAAGAGGTTGCACATAGAGGTAAAAAAAGGGTGAGGCTTAAAGAGGTTCCCTGAGGAACTACATACGAAAAGGGATCTATCTCAGATTACAAATGGTCCCAGGGAGACTGCTCGATATCGATCAGAGAAATAAGGCCTGATCCATGTCAAAGCCTGATCTTGAATGCCAGCTACCGCTAATCGATGTAAAAGAAATGAGTAATAGACCAAGCCAAGTGTCTGCAACAAATCTAGGAGCACAAGGCTGAAGAATGTCCCTGGTCGGCCAGCAAAATGCCCCAGAAATCGTTCAGGAATGCCTCAGGAAGCTAAACCATGACTGCTACACTGTGGACTCCAGGAATGATCCATTGATGTCATAGCTTTCGTCATACCATTTCAAGATCATGTATTTAAGATGCTAGAATTGTCATTCAGAATTGACAAGCCATGGTTGATTATGAAAATATTCAGCAAGCAGAGAAAGCAACCCAATAATTATAATTTGTGACAGTAGATGAGAAATAAATCTGAATGTTCAAGGACCATTATCTTTTGTTAAAAAGAGATCTGGTGGTAAAAAAGGACTGTTAGAAAATGTTATTGGTCCTCTGTAGAAAAGATTGCCTACTGAGTCAAGAAATAGTTTGCCCAGTGACGCCAAACAAATCTCTACCGGCATATGTCTTTGAAAGAGCAATTTAAAATTTGAAAAGTTGGTGTAAAGGCAGACAATGGTGTGAAGCTGACAAATGGTGCAGTAACACTTTCTGACAAGAACTGGAAGGTATGCGTTTCGGGTCATCTGATACAGATCATATTTGAAGCAACTGCAGCGTCCATATTTGAACTTATCATTGATGTTTTCTTGCTCTTGATAAACAGAAAAGTAGGCAGAGCTTATGGCTGAAGTTTCATTTCTAGCAGATTATTTAGAATATGCCAACATTTAATCAAGGAGTCACAGATAGATACCTAACACCTAATGTAATGGTAAATTTAACTTGAAAGAACAAAAATTCCGGATGTCGCATATTGACAACAGTGTAAACAAAAGTTTCATACATTCATTATCATCTTTTTATTTTCCTTAGGGAGTTTTATATAGCTCAAACTATGCCCGAAGGTATCATCGCGCTTTACATCAGCGCCAGTTGCGTTACAGACGGACACATTCATCTACTTCTGAAGCTCTATTCCTCTATGAAAGAAAAGTAAACTGCTGATCTGAGTATCGCCATAGATTACAGATGACTGACTGCCATAACCATTAAACATGTTTATCTACTATTAATAACTGCCAAATCATTGGTATAGAACAGGATGCAGCCTTGCTTTCCAAGTTGGATCTCCACAGAATGTTTTGTCTAGTCCATGTAAAAGAAGGAGATAAGTGTGACACTGTGTTTATGACAAGAGTGGGTAAAGTTAAGGCATTTGGTCTTTGTAATTCACTTGTAGCTTCCAGTCTACAAGTGATCGAACCCTATTAGCAGGAAGCTGCATGTACACCCAGAGGAATGGGGTCCTAGGGATCACTGATGTCCCCTTCATTGATGAATCCCTGATATTTCTCCCTGCACTTCTGTAATTTAGGGAGATGCAAGGATTGCCAAAATCGTTTGTGCTAAGGCAGCCTTTTAGGAGTAGTTGTCAATCACATCTTCTGTAAGATGAACATGTCCACCCAGCATATCAGGAAAGTTAGGATCGTGTTTGCCTGGCCTGATTTTCAGTCAAACACCACCATCCTTCTGCCATAGAAAGCTCATCCGGCCAACTGAATGGTACTCTTACAAGCAGCTGTGGAAGGAGGATGGCGGCACAGTGGCATTGTTTAGACCTAGGGTTAGGTACCTTAAAAAGTGAAGGTATACACTGAATTATTCCCCTCTTAGCACTTACACCACAATGACGGAACCATGGACATCACGAAGAATCGATTTTATAGTACTCAAATTCTGCACAGCTTTCCTCGTTGCACACAGTTTTCCAAGCTCAGGTTGGTCTAGGTAATACAGGATGAAATTTGTGCAGAGAAAAATGTAAGGAGAGGAGATGCACCTTTACAGTGCAGCTTGTATGCTAAATTTGGAGGCACTTTCAAAGTTAGACTCTTACTATCCTGTACCCTTGGTAATAAAATGGCATCATCTGTGGTTCAATGGCTTTGCCCACACAGTTCATTAGTGCATGAACAACATATAAAATTCAATTTGTTTAGTGCCCACTTTTTGATGCAATCCACAGACCCGTTGCCACTGTAGTATTGTGTGAAAAAGGGGTTGATAGAAATGCATAAATGTAACTACTTTTAATTACTCTGGAATCATCCTGGTGCATTATTTTTAGCTCATCTGTGCAGAGACGAAATGTCTGAAAATTAGTGTTGACCCCACCCAAAATGGACAGTCCAGCATCATCCATCGTGACATTTTTTTTCCTGAAGGAGAAAGAACATCTTCAGATTGTTTTGAGCTCTGGTGTTCCCTGTACTGTAGGTTTCAAGCTGCACCTAACTGATGAGGCCCAACAAGCTGAAACATGGCTGGAGTTTCTTGTGTTCCCCTTCACAGTGATTGTGGCCTAGCAGTTCAGGCTGCACTGTTCCTTATGGGCCCAACCCAATCCTGATCTGCAAGTGATTGGTCAGTGTAAACTGTGACATGTAATGTTCTGAATTGTGTCCAGGAGTCATGTAATTACCGGTGACTTAGTTTAATTGAAACATTTTAACACCACTCTTTTTGTTTTGCACCTTTTTTTTGTTGCAATTTTAGGCCCCTCCCACCCTTTGCCTTTCATTGGCTGTATGAGACCCATTTACATAAATAACAGCAGATGTAGTTCAAGGGAAATTATCTTAGTCCTTTGTCCTATCCTCCCATACAGTGGCACCATTAAAGAATTAAATCTTGAAAGAATGCAGCATTTCATTAAAAACAGGTGGGGCATGGCGGCACTATGTGCAAAAAGAGAGATGTCACAGAAAGAACACGTACCTTGTTGTGAATGTACCCATGAAGGTTGCCAGAATACACTGTCTCTGGTTGGGTGGAACACTGTGGATTTTTATAATGTAGAAATTGAATAAACAGATTCAGGCACTTTGATGCCAGGCAAGTTGTAGCTTGCCAAAACAGAAGCAGACACGCTTCCTTGTTGGAACAGGAAGAAACGGTTCCCGCAATTTGCCTCTTTACAATACTGCATATGGAAGAAGAGCTTATAGAGAAATATTGAGATCCATCCACATTCTAACATGACCTTGCCAGGAACAGGGGTTAAACAGTTGGTCTGAGATGGTAATCCCTAATTTCCTCCCTAAAAAACGAATATGAACGGATTCCCAAGTATATACTCAAAGGTAAGGTAAGGTAATTTTTATTATGCATGAATAATTAAAACCACTTCTACAAAAGAGTTAATCAGTGCTAAAATAATTCCCCATAAAAAAAAGGATTAACCGGTTTTTAAAGTTATCCACATTGTAATTTACATAAAACTGTATAAAACGCTGTCAATGTTTTAATCAAGTAAAAAATCTATCTCATGTACTTTGCATTACTAAGCAGTCAGTCCTACGAATCTGTTGTCAACGTTTTTATTCTGTGAGTTGTTTTTAGGTCTCGCCTGTCGATGCGCATGCGCATCGAGCAAGGCGAGAGTATTGGGACTTATCTACTCTTTATCCACACTGCAAGGAATCGTGGCGATTCCTTGCAGTGCCCGTGACTTTTAAGCTCAATGCGCATGCGCATTGAGCTTAAAAGCGCGTTCACGTCCGTCCTTGTTTACCCGCTCCGCCCCCTCCCCTTCCCGCCGTGTCGCATTTCTCCTCCCCTCTCCCCTCTCTTCCCTCCGCCCGCTCCGCCCCCTCCCCTTCCCGCCGTGTCGCATTTCTCCTCCCCCCTCCCCTCTCTTCCCTCCGTCTTGTTGTATGTTTTTGTTGTGTGTACGATCCTGGCACTCTGCAGCCCGCCAAAAACGAGCCAGCACACTCAGTTCCGTAGTTTATGGGTCGATTCTCGTTTGTAACACTCGCTTTAATATCCCCGGTAACAAATTACTTCAATGCACTGCGCTCCGTATTAACACAGCATGAATCAAGTGGCGATGTGTAGTTATAATGCCCTAAACACTGGTGTTCCACTGTAGTTACTGCACAAGTCCCATCTCTGCCGTACATTTTGTACGCAGAAATTAAGTTTAACACAGTTCGAACTTGAAACTAGAGGTGTCTGCCTAATTCTGAACGCCGAGGAGCAATTGCCGTATTATCCCTTCCTAGTTATTTTACTTTTCCTTTATCCCATGTCGATCTTTGGTTATGGAGGGGTCAACTCAAGTTTGCGCTTTTTATTTGGGGGGGGGCTTGTGTAATATGGAGTAGCAGAACCGGTGTTCTCGCTTGGCGTCCCGCAGCTGTAAAAGCAACCCCTGTACTATATGCCAATGCACGTACGGCTCAGATCTGAATCTGTAAAGCGCTGTAGTTTCCCGCTCTGGGTTTAAAGGGCGCGCATTACCACGTGATCAAACAGCGCGCGAAAAGCATCCCCACGTTCTGTATCACGCCCCCTGCAAATTTAGACTTTTTTTTTACGTAGCCGCCATGCTAGAGTCAGGCTACGTTGTGGGCGTACATCGTATTTTTGGTGACCACGCCCAGAACGCTAGCACGCTTACTGCGTGGCATTTGTGTAGACCTGAGCAGAGCAGTCGGTTGTTCTTTTACTTAACGTATTTATTTTTCAGATAGAAGTTTAGCAGTACTTTTGCATCTAATCAGGGCATGCTAGTTTCAAATCTCTCCCCCCCCCCCCCCCCCCCCCTCACGATGGATGTTTAGGAAATATTTACTATTATTTAATGGTCACAGGAATCGTGCGGCAGGGGAGGGCCAAATAATATAGTAGGACGAGTAAATTATGCCGTAAAAGTGTGGGGGGGAAACATTCGACACAAAGTATTTTTATATTACAGAGCACGGGTGTGTACCACGTGCTCAAATAGGGCTCACTCTCGGCCCCCCTCGCCACTCTTCTGGCCTCACTCTTCCCCCACCCCTCTGGCCTCACTCTTGCCCCACCCCCCACCCCTCTGGCCTCACTCTTGCCCCACCCTCTGGCCTCACTCTTGCCCCCCCCCCACCCCTCTGTGCCGAAGTTATGTTAACACAGTAAAAGCAAACCAACAAATCGGAATATACTTCCGTCGTTTTTTTCAGAAGCTAGTTCAAGGTAGCAAATTCTCCCTTGATGTTCAACTTGACTTTCCATTGTGGAACTGGAGAAAAACATTAGCACGCTGGTCTCATTTCTTTCGTGGATGCACGGAATAAATAAATATAAATCATTTCCAAAAGAACACACGAGCAAGTGCATGACGATAAAGTTAGTGACAACAAGCCTATTACGTTTCTACTTTGTGAGAAATCTGGGCGGGAATGTCCCATGGCAGTCAGATATTACCAGGCAACAATTGTGTTGAATGTGGTCTTTCACTTCTGGCATCCTGGGTTCCCTGTATGGTGGAACCTGACAGGACCTCTTTTACCACATGCATGATTCTCGTGCTAGCTAGACAGAAGTTAAATTGTGATTTGGGAAAATGCTGTGGGATAGAAGCTCAGAAACACAATAAGTCAAAGAACCAATGCATAGTTAGTAATTATTAGTTTAAAAATGATAAATACTTGAATACATGCAAAACTAAATAATACACACACAGTAACACATGTACAAAATGGCAAGTATAAAATAAACAGCTGGAGTGCCCCCTAAAAGGCTTTGCAAGTTACATAGGTTGCATATTAAAGGAAGGTCATAGTGGTCAACTAAGGCACTTAGTGCACACTATACCCTAGTGGTAAAGCAGTTTGCGCACCTTGTAAATAAATTGAGACTGGAAACCGTTTTTTAGCTCAACACACACACGCCCACGGACACGCACACAATGGTGCAAACGTGCACGCACAGACACATACAGAGAAACACACTCGCACGCATATAGATAGACACACACACTACACACACTAGCACGCATATTCACGTTAACGCAGGCACGTGCAAGCAAACATACACACGAACATACATGTCGTTTTGCAAAGAGACTCCCACAGATGATGATAAACACCCACAGGCACGCATTCACACGGAAACAGTCGCAAACACTCAAACACTTCTACAACAGATGTCCCTTCAACCATTTTCTAACAAAGACTGACAGAGACACACAGACCTTCCCAGAATAAATGCACGTGAAAACGGACAGACACGCACCAGGACACACCACACAGACGCACACTGTAGGGGTGTAACAATGTCCTACCACTCACGCCTCCAGGGTCACCAGGTCACGTGCATGTTACCCACCTGTGTGCCACTGCTGTTATTTCAATAATGCCCAGCTCTGCTGATACAAGGCTTCTAGACAATATACACAACCACCCCATCCACCACCACCACCACATCCACCACACACACACACCCCCTCATCCTCAAACACCTTACCCTCACACAAACACGCTCCCCTAAAACTCATCACAACACTCTCACACTCACGACACTTCACACACTCTCAGACGCAAACAACATCACTCATCCTCACACCCTCACACCCCCTAACACTCACCCCCTCACCCTCACCCCCTCAACCTCACCCCTCACACACTCACACTCACTCCCTCAACACCCCACCCTCACCCCCCTCACACCCCCTCATTCACCCTCATTCACCCTAACACACCCTCACACTCTCACACAGCCTCTCACACACCCCTCACACACCCCATCACTCACGCTCTCACACACCACCTCACACACTCCCTCACTCACACTCTCACACACTCCCTCACTGACCCTCTCTCACCCGCTCAGCCTCACCCTCACTCTCCCTTACACTCCCTCACCCCCTCAACATCCCTCACTCTGCCTCCCCTCCCCTCACACTCACCCTCACCCCCCTCACCCTCAACTCCCTCATACTAACACCCCTCATCCACAACACCCTTAACACTCACACCACTGACCCACACCCTCACCCTCACCCCCCTCACCCACCCTCAACATCTCACCCTCACTCACCCTCAAACACTCACCCTCACTCACCCTCACTCATCCTCAATCACCCTCAACCCCTCACCCTCACCCTCACCCACCCTCAACCCCTCACCCTAACTCACACTCACCCTCACTCACCCTCACCCTCACTCACCCTCACTCTCACTCACCCTCACACTCAACGCCTCACCCTCAACCCCTCACCCTCAACACCTCACCCTCAACACCTCACTCACACTCACTCTCATTCATCCTCACTCAACAACTATCAACATCACTCACCCTCAACCCCTCACCCTCAACACCTCACCCTCACTCACTCACGCTCAATGCCTCACCCTCAAACACTCAACCTCACTCACCCACCCTCAACGCCTCACCATCACTCACTCACCTTCAACGCCTCCCCTTCAACTCCACACCCTCACTCACCCTCACTCACCCTCAACACCTCACCCTCAACACCTCACCCACCCTCACCCTCACTCACCCTGACCATCACTCACCCTCAACTCCTCACTCACCCTCAACACCTCACTCACCCTCAACCCCTGACTCACCATCACTCTCACTCATCCTCACTCACCCTCAACACCTCACCCTCACTGACACTCACTCACCCTCACTCACCCTCACCCTCACTCACCCTCAACGCATCACCCTCAACGCCTCACCCCTCCCCCTCCCCCTCACTCACCCTCACCCTCACTCACCCTCAACACCTCACCATCACTAACCCTCAACCCCTCACCCTCACTAACTCTCAATCCCTCAATCACCCTTCCCCTCACTCACCCTGAATACCTCACCCTCACTAACACTGAACCCCTCACTCACCCTCACTCTTACTCTCACTCACACTCTACACCTCAGCCTCACCCTCACTCACTCACCCTCAACCCCTCACCCTCATCCCCTCAACCCTTCACCCCCTCACCCTCACTCGCCCTCACCCTCAACCCCTCACCCTCAACCCCTCACCCCCTCACCCTCAACCCCTCACCCTCAACACCTCACCCTCACTCACCCTCAAACCCTCAACCTCACTCACTCACCCTCAACCCCTCACCCTCACTCACTCACCCTCACCCTCAACCCCTCACCCTCAACCCCTCACCCTCAACACCTCACCCTAAACCCCTCAACCTCAACACCTCACCCTCAACACCTCACCCTCAACACCTCACCCTCAACACCTCACCCTCACTCACCCTCAACCCCTGACTCACCCTCACTCACCCTCACTCACCCTCACTCACCCTCACTCACTCACTCACCCTCACTCACCCTCACTCACCCTCAACCCCTGACTCACCCTGACTCACCCTCACTCACACTCACTCTCACTCACTCACTCACCCTCACTCACCCTCACTCACCCTCACTCACTCACCCTCACTCACCCTCACTCACTCACCCTCACTCACCCTCAACCCCTCACCCTCACTCACTCACCCTCAACACCTCACCCTCAACTCCTCACTCACCCTCACTCTCACTCATCCTCACTCAACCACCCTCAACCTCACTCACCCTCAACGCCTCACCCAACACCTCACCTTCACTCACCATCAACATCTCACCTTCACTCACGCTCAAAACATCAGCCTCAACCCCTCACCCTCAACAACTCACCCTCAACCATTCACCCTCACTCACCCTCCCTCACCCTCAACTCCTCACCCACACCCTCAACACTTCACCCTAAACACCTCACTCATCCTCAACCCCTCCCCCTCCCCCTCACTCACCCTCACCCTCACTCACCCTCAACACCTCACCATCACTAACCCTCAACCCCTCACCCTCACTAACTCTCAATGCCTCAATCACCCTTCCCCTCACTCACCCTGAATACCTCACCCTCACTAACACTGAACCCCTCACTCACCCTCACTCTTACTCTCACTCACACTCTACACCTCAGCCTCACCCTCACTCACTCACCCTCAACCCCTCACCCTCACCCCCTCAACCCCTCACCCCCTCACCCTCAACACCTCAACCCCTCACCCTCAACCCCTCACCCTCAACACCTCACCCTCACTCACCCTCAACCCCTCAACCTCACTCACTCACCCTCAACCCCTCACCCTCACTCACTCACCCTCACTCACCCTCAACCCCTCACCCTCAACACCTCACCCTCAACACCTCACCCTAAACCCCTCACCCTCAAAACCTCACCCTCAACACCTCACCCTCAACACCTCACCCTCAACACCTCACCCTCAACACCTCACCCTCAACACCTCACCCTCAACACCTCACCCTCACTCACCCTCAACCCCTCACTCTCCCTCACTCACACTCACTCTCACTCACTCTCACTCACCCTCACCCTCACTCACCCTCACTCACCCTCACTCACTCACCCTCACTCACCCTCAACCCCTCACTCACCCTCACTCATACTCACTCACCCTCAACCCCTCACCCTCACCCTCACCCACCCTCAACCACTCACCCTAACTCACACTCACCCTCACCCTCACTCACTCTCACTCTCACTCACCCTCAACCCCTCACTCACCCTCAACACCTCACTCACCCTCAACCCCTCATTCACCCTCAACTCCTCACTCACCCTCACTCACCCTCACCCTCACTCACCCTCAACCCCTCACCCTCACACAGTGCAATAGGTCTCGGAGGATTTTTAGTTAGAGCTTCTACAATTGTTTATGGCTTTTTTTATTTGTAATTCTTTAGCATTGGCTACAGGAAACAAAAATGCTAAAGATTTACAACAAAAAACCCATAAACAATTTTAAAAGCACTAACTCTAATGCTGCGAGACCTATTGCATTTCCAATGCTTGTTCTACATGGGATCCCCTTGTAGCTCAAGTTGTGGAGCTAGGGCGTTGCCTTCAAAGATGCGTTTTTCAATCTCTGATCAGTGAGACCAAGGAATTCTATGAGGCGGCAATTCAACTGTTCTGAGATTGGATTAAAGCAGTGGAGAACCGCCTGCCTGCAGAACCTGATGCCATGCTGATTAAAGGATGGTTTTAATAACGTTTTCCTTATGTCTTTTAATTTGTCACAAATACAAATGATGTGGATGAGGTTCTCGACTCCACAGGCCCTAAGTCTGCATAGCTGATCTCCTCCTCTGCTTTCCCAAGGTGGTAAGAATGGGTTAATTGAACCAACTCCGAGGCGAAGTTTAAAAAAAAAAATTCTTTAGTTGTTAACTTTATTCCTGCATTAAGGTAGGGTTGGGGTTTGCAGGCTTCGTAATTGATGAGCACTACCCAGCCATGTGCTCGCTTCGACAATGCTTCCTTATCCTCAACAATAGATTTAAGTCTTGTTGACTTTGTGACTAGTTTTTTGAACACACAGTGAGCCGTCGGAGTATTCCAAAGGTCTATCAGACCTAGAGCTTTAATGGAAGACAAAAGGTATTTGTTAGCCAATGAATTCCCTGTATGTGTTAGTTCTACCCAGAGATGGTTATTTAGGGAACCAATCTCGGCAGCTCTGATTTTATGCCAGCATTTTGCATAGGCTCCCATTCTCTCTGTCCCCGGATTTTGTAGGCCAAAATCCAACCATATTTGGGCCGGAGAAACGTATTTAGGGAGCTGAAATATCGCTCGGACGTTGCTGCATCTCTTCCTCTCATTGACTCACTCCCGTAGGTGATTGTGGGCTGCAATTTAGCCCACAGGACCTTTAAGAAAGGGTCTATTGACACGTCGGGCAACTTCTTTTTCAAGGGTTTAAGTGCCAGGTTGGTCATTGCACCTTTCCTTCGCAAGGATTCCAACTGCGGCTTGAAGGAATTGTTATGGTCTAAAAGTATGCCCAGCTACTTATAACTTGTTACTTGCTGTAGGCGTTTCCCGTCAAGTTACCAGCTCGGACTTGTATATACTCAAAGGAGAAAAGAGGTGGGAGGAAGAAAAACACTTCAGGACTGGATTCGACAGGAGCCAGAATCTCTTGATCAAAGCTAAGAAAGTGTTGTGAGTAGCGTTTTGTGAAAAGGTGGGATTAGGTAATCTATGTAGGCCATAATACTGCAAAACAAATCACGCCATGAGATTAAATATCTAGTAAACTTCTAACCCCAGCTCAGCGTATTACGCAGACATTCCTTGAGGTTTTACCAGCTTCTCAATGATCTGCACACAGCTCCAATATCAAGTGCAATTGGGACTCAACCCAGCTCAAACTCAGTAAAAGCAGAACAGATCGCTCCAGCACAAAAGGTAAGAGACACAACATGGTACAGGCAAAGAACTCAAAATTCTGAACGAAAGGGATACCATGGAAAAAGAACAAAACAAGCATGAAGGAGGAAGTAAGATGGGTGTGAAGTAGTACAAAAGAGCGGGAAGTTTACAATACATGAAACGTTGCTAGACATGTTCTCTACTACTGACTCTGCGTATATTGCCCTAGGACATTTCATGCTCGGACTTCTCCTTTACCTGTGTGTTTCCTGGGTCCTGCCCCTATTCTGTGCCCTATCCTCCACAGGCCAGTTCACCACCTTCTCTATAGCTCTATTGATGTTCTGTTTCTTCATGTGATGGATGTTCCTGGTGATGACTCTTTAGTTTGTCTTTCAGAAGACGGTAGCTGAACCACTCATGACGTGCTGTAAATCCTCACAGAACTAAGCATAAGAAATCATATGAAAGGGCAGTAGGACTGGGATAAGGCTGGCCTGACATGTCACAAGTCTGTCGTGTTCTTGAAGGCTTTCAGGAACACTGACACATACGGTACCTGCTGCAGAATTCCTTGTGTGTCTAGTTGTTTTAGGCAAAAAGGAAAAACATAAAGATAACTCTGGTGATTAATGTTCCTGCTGGGAAGAGATCAGAGTTTTGTCTAATGGCAGCTTGACTCATAATAAAGTAGCGCAAATGCCTATTGCAAAAAATGTGTACCATGCAGATCACAGAACTTCTCTAAGGGATACTGCTTTTCTCCCAGAGAGCCTTTTGTTACTATCATTACATACGTTACAATGCTAATACAGCACAGTGACTTATGAACTGTCAACAATGAGCCACATGCAAATTGGTAAGAATAGGTTCGGATGTTATGTTTTTTCCCCGTCTTTCATGATCTATTCCCAATGTTGCTAAAAAGGGTTTGTTTGGGTAGAAGTGCATTCATATTAGTAAAGACAACGCCAATCAGCACTTGAAAACAAATTAAATGTATGTGAGCAAGGGGCTATGGAGGAATGAGGGGCAATGTTGGAGGATGGTAGTGAGGAAATCCATGTAGAAGGAGGTCGGGGAAGATTGTCACATCAGGTGCTGCTAGCGCTAAAGGCAGCCCTGTATGTGTGTATGTATGTGGTCTCTCTATAGTGAAACCATTGCCAAAGGCCAGTGAAGTGCGGCACATAGGCAAAGACAAGCATAAAGTCAACTAGTGATAGGAAAGATAGCTGGTTTGTTGGCTGTTAATGCATTGTGATATAGTGTTCTTTAAAGAGGTGCGTCTTCAACCCTTTCCTACATTGGAACAGCATTGAGATTAAGTATGGGTGAAAAATCCGTTCCGCTCGTGGAATTTGCGGATTTTTGACAATTTCACAATCCGCGAATCTCGCGAAATTGCCCAAAAATCTGCAAATCCGCTCGCGGGCGGATTTTTTTTAGAAGCCCTGCTCTTTGGCCCCACCGCACATACTAGTGGTGTGCACCGTTTTCCCGCCCTGACCCACTATGATGACAGCTCACTCATGGGACCCCGACGCTGGGCAGGTGTGCTTTCTCCCCATATCTATCGTCGAAAAGTAGCTGTGATGCCTGATGGAGGCCTCTGCATCCTTGACATTCACGAGTGCAATCCCCGTGACCAGATGCTTCTTTTTCCTCATCTGCTGCTGATCGGTCTCTGACCTTTTATACGCACAAGAGGCATGTGAACTCGCATGGAAGCCCCGCTCCTTAGCCCCGCGGCACACACTAGCGGTGTGCACCGTTTTCCCGCTCTGACCCACTATGATGGACAGCTCACTCAAGGGACCCCGATGCTGGGAAGGTGTGCTTTCTCCCAGTATCTGCCGTCGATGCAGTCTCTACTGTGATGCTTGATGGAGGCCTCTGCATCCTTGACTTTCACAAGTGCAATCCCCGTGCAGTTCCAGTGACCAGGAGCTTCTTTTTCCTCATCTGCTGCTCTGATCGGTCTCTGACCTTTTATACACACAGGAGGCATGTGAACTCACATAGAAGCCCCGCTCTTTGGCCCCGCCCACACACTAGTGGTGTGCACCATTTTCCCGCCCTGACCCACTATGACGGACAGCTGACTCAAGGGACCCCGGCGCTGGGCAGGTGTGCTTCCTCCCCGTATCTACCATTGAAAAGTAGCTGTGATGCCTGATGGATGCCTCTGCATCCTTGACTTTCATGAGAGTAATCCCCATGCAGTTCGCGTGACCAGGAGCTTCTTTCTCCTTGTCTGCTGCTCTGATCGGTCTCTGACCTTTTATACATACAAGAGGCATGTGAACTTGCATAGAAGCACAGCTCTTTGGCCCTGCCGCACACACTAGTGGTGTGCACCGTTTTCCCACCCTGACCCACTATGATGGACAGCTCAATCAATGGACCACATCACCCACTTCCACTTTAACATCCATCACAGCCTTAAACTTGTCATACAAAGTTTTTCTCTTCCTTTGCTCACATATTAACTTCTCCAAATGTGCCCTCACCACCTCCATCAATATTCTCATCCAAACGCTTCCTGACCTATGGCAGGATTCCTCTGAAAGGTGTGACACCGGTCGAAGCATATGGAGTGAATCTGTACTCTCCCATCCTTTTATAAAACTCAGTTGTCCAGTCTCACCCAACATATCTGGAGAACTGTAAGCACTCTTTAAGTGTTCTATTGACCTTTTCAACAATCACATTGTCATGGGGATGGTAAAGCACGCAATGTGCATAATTTCATGAGCACAATGATTCTTTTTGCTTGGAATGTCTCCATTTCCCTTGAGGTGGCTGCACCCCGTTATCAGTTAAAGTACTTTTTATACTCCGCTCATGGCTGAACACCTTCTCCAGAAATGTAATCACCACACTCAATGTCACTTCTCTCACACTGGCAATCTCCTGCCAATGAAAAGGAACATCCATCACAACCAACAGGTAGACTGTCATGGTGGCCCTTGAGAAAAGTGACCTCCTCACAGTGTCGCTTGGAGATCCCCCTGGAAACCACAGGGAGAGTTCTTACCTTACTCACTTTATCGCTCACATTGCAATTCAAGCGTTCTCTGACTATCCTCTCCACCTGCCAGGTTATTCCAGGCCACTGGCCATTTGTAAATACTTCTGAACCTCTCTTGTGTTTTACACACACCGTGGCTGTCCAACTTGTGCCGGATCAATTCAACATTTGCCAAAATCAATCGTCAGTAGGGCCCCCCTCCCCAGCCCTTCGTCATTAGTGATGTCATCAATGATGTAATTTGAGATATCAGGAATGTCATAAATGACATCATAGAACATTTCATGAGTGATGTAATATGTGAGGTCATAAGCAGTCCATGACAGGGGCACACATTATAAGTAGCACTGGTAATTATAACTGGTGAATGTTTCAGTTTTTTTTGTTCAAAAGCTGAATGTTGTGACTGACATATTCCCCTAACTATGAAGTCACTTTAATCTTTGGGGTTTTAAGTGAATTTGTAAGGTTTTTTTTAAACAAAAGCAGATCTTTTATCACACCTAACTATAAAGTTACTTTACCCTTTAATTTTTGTTCAGTGAATATATACATGTATATATCCCAACCATGAAATATCCCAACCTTTTTGTAAAGTTATTGTTATAAAAGGTATACAATTTTAAAAATAAATATATTTTATAATTTAAATCTACTGTTTGTGTTTTGTATTTGTTAATGAAATTTCAGAGATGTGTAGTGTATATGAGTAGTAAGGTTTTTTTAGGGTTATGGTGTGGGAAGTGTATAGTGTTGGTAAGGATTTTTTAGGGTTCAAGGGTGGGTAGTGTATGGGATAGATACAGCTTTTTAGGGTACAGTGGTGGGCAGTGTATAAGGAAGTAACTGGTTTTAGTGTTAAGGAATAGGATTATAATTATCTAAGACTATGTTAAAAATAAATATAATTAATTAAATATTAGTGAAATGTAATTTATTTTAAATATTAACTAATATTTAATATTAAACTGATATTAGTTTAATACTTATACATTTTAAATTAGATTTAAAATGTGTTTTATTAAGAAATTGAATAGATATATTTATATATATAAATAGATATATGAGCATCTATCTATACAAATATATACATAATTATATATATATATATATATGGATATATATATCAGCTGCAACTCGCGAAAACACCGCCTGGACGCGGAATCAAGGGCGTAGACCAACTTCAGTTTCCAGCATTATTTTATTGATTCACAAACAATGTCAAGATGCGTTTCGACCGTCCAAGTGGCCTTGATCACCTGATCATGCACAGTGACTATCCCCAAACTTAAAGTGCAAGTGCATCACATTTCACCATAGACATGGACAAGTTACTTTCAGGTTTAAATACCTGTACATTGTCTTCTAATATTTTTGGCCACAAGCTGTCTTGAGGTTTTGTTTGTAAATAGCTGCTTAAATGCATACACATAATTACTGTAACCTAAGTGGAAAATACTACTTTCTAAAAATATGGGCTACCCAAGCCAAAAACGTTTTTTTGCATAAATGAATTAAACATGTTATTTCTTAAATGTCCAACTCCTATGATGCACTGAAATTTATAACTTAATACGTGCTCACCTCTACGCATAACAAACTATAACATGTATATAAATTGATAACCAAAATATAGCATAAAGTATTGACAGTCACTAAACTGGTATTTTCCCAGCAATAATCAAATCATAGTTTTAAATATATTGCACCAATATTCTATAGTATATATCTTGTAACTTTCCAGAAATCATTCAGTTCAAGACTTCATTGAACAAAATATAAAGTGCTATAGTGCTACAGTACTATATCGCTGAACATATTCAATTTAAAATCCATTGAAAAATAATGTGCCATGGTGCTACAATTCTATGAATGAAAGTGACATATGCCTAAGTGCTATGAAGTAAAGTGACTGATGCCTTCAGAGTGCAAATATCAAGATCATAGAGATTCAATACTTATGGTAAACAGTTACTACATACCAAATAATTGTACAAATACGCAGACTGTAATCGGTAGCATGGTGTGCAAAGTCGCTAAGCAAATATAAAAATCCCTTATATATATATAAGCTACACCCCGTGACAATCATAAAAACAATCAGTAAAAGGACACCTAAATAAAAACTACCCAAATGTCTTAAAACCAATCATTAAAAACAATATTCATGAAGCATATTTACTAAAAGGGTTGTCATTATAATCATTGACCTTTACACCAATAGCAGGTCAATATTTGCTATTTATCAAGGGTTCAGCTAATCTAAAACTTGTCCGTCTGTTTACTTTTTAACATGCAGGTATATGCTTCAGCAAATGGACAGTTCTCATATACAATATACATCCAAACTTTTCATCACAGGAATGTATGAAGGTCCTCTGTCGCATTCAAACCCCCAGGCCACTTAGAGTCGAACTCTAATATATAGCTGGTTTCTGTTAGTCTAAGCCTCGCTTCTCTATCCCCCCCCTCTCTTAGTTGTTGGCATGGACTCTATACATAATAGCATAAGAATTTGGGGTTGCTATTGTGTACCGCTTGGAAGTGTCTTGCAACAGGATAATTTTGATCTTTGTTTGTAATTGCCCTCAAGTGCTGTAAAATTCGTTTATGCACAGCCAGTTTGGTGCTACCTATATACTTTAGATGGCAGTCGCACTCCAGGACATACACGCAGTACTCTGTTTTGCATGAAAGATGTTGCATTATTTCTCTATTTGCCCCGGAAAATGCTGTTCTATAGGATTTCGAATTAGTGCCAAACTGGCAGGCTCTGCATGTCAGACATTTATAAAAACCCTTTCTAGATGGTAGCCAGGTATCTCTCTTGAAGCTTACCTGACTGTTTCTTGACAACATATTACCCATGCTCATAGATCTGCGAAAGGCTATCACTGGGTTGGAGGGCATCAGGTCACCAGTCACAGGGTCATCCTGGATAAAGTGCCAATTTCATCTTATTATGCTCCTCAATTCTTTCTCTTGTTTCGAATATGTCAATATCAGTCGGACCGGCTCAGCCTTATTCTCTTCAACCCCCTGAGTTTTCTTATCGTTGTACAGAAGAAGTTCCTCTCTTTGTTTTATTTGGGATTTTCTCATGGTGGCTTCCACTACCCTCTGGCTATACCCTCTATCTAAAAATCTAGCACAGCTCTCCATCTGCTTCATCTTCGCATCCAATGGGTCACTAGATATACGTCGGATGCGAAGCATCTCCCCATAGGGTATATTCTTTATCAAATGGGGGGGATGCGCACTGGTTGCGTGCAGCAGTGTATTACCTGCTGTCGGTTTTCCAAAAAGGGTAGTTGTTAAGACGTTGTTTTGAATTAAAACCTGTACATCTAAAAATTTCATATGCGAATTTGCATATGGGCTGGTGGGAGGAGCAGGTGGTCCAGGCGCTATTTCCGCTGGAATGGCAACACAATGTGATTCAGTGGAATCACTATATAGATGACCTATTTGTAGTGTGGAAGGGAGACGAGACCAGTACCTGAGAGTTTGTAAGGAAGCTACAGAACAATCAGCTTAACTTAAAATTTACCAGTGTCATCAGTAGTGTTGAGGTTAATTTCTTAGACCTTACTTTGTACCTACATCAAGAAAGACTTCACACCAAACTCTTTCGAAAACCTACAGACGGGAACACCTTGCTTCACGCAACAAGCTTCCATCCGGCTAATTTGGCCAGAAGTATTCCCTAGGGAGAATGCCTTAGGGCCATAAAAATTGAAGTGCCAAAGTAGATCGTGAGAAGGAGATTGATTGCCTCAAGAATAGATTCCACAAGAGAGGTTATGCCAATAATTGTGTAGAGACTTCAGTGAAAAAAGCAACCAGTAAATCCAGGGAACAAATCCTTTTCAAATCTAGTGAGAAAAAGAAGGCAAAGAAAGGGGAGTCACAGTGTAGGCTGATTACGGCTTTCAACAAACAGCACAAAGATCTAAGAGGTATCTTATATAAACACTGGCATATCATTAGTAATGATCCTATTCTCAAACATTGTGTCCAAAGAAGACCACTCATTACTTTTAGGAGGGCCAGGTCCCTCAAACAAGCACTAGTCAGTCACACGTTGCCAGCAACCAAAGTAGCCAAGGGAAAGACCACATGGCTAGCTAGGAAGGATGGATTCATTAAATGCACAAAATGTAAAGCTTGCCTACATGGGATCAATACCAACAGTTTTTTGCCTTGGTTTTCCAAAAAAACAGCAAAAAATAAGAGGTCAATTTAACTGCAGGACGGAGTTTGCTGTCTACATGCTTCAGTGCCATTGTGGCCTGAGGTACGTAGGCAGCACCATCCTTCAAGTACACAAGCGAGTGCTGCAGCATTTACGAGCTATAAAGAATGCTGACAGATCCTATCCTGTTGCCCGCCATTTCGAGTTATGCCACAATCGAGACACCAAGGGACTAACATACTTTGTGATCAATGCTGTTCCGGTAAGCAGTAGGAGAGGTGACCGCCAGAAGATTTAGCGAAAATTGGAATCTAGTTACATAATTAAATTGAATACTAAGATTCCCGCAGGTCTTAATATGGAAGAAGATCTGTACACCTTTTTGTAAATTACTCCCAGAATCTTGATATCTTGTATTTTTAACTGGTTTTTAACATATCACTAAAAGAGCACTAGAGGTAAAGAAGACATAACTGTTGAAAACCTTAATGCCCATTAGGGCTGGATTTTTGTATTGTGTATTTTATATATTTATCAAATAAGGAGGGAGAAAGAGGCTGTGGCTAGGTTCGGCCTCTTGAATTGTAAAGTTCAATGCCAAAACCCATATTTAATGGATCGCGAGAACATAACCTGTGGAAGAATAGTAGGTTTTCCCAATTTGAGTACGCCTTTTTGGAAAAGAAAATTATTTTCTTGAGTACCCTCACTCACCAGAGGTTGCCCTTAGGTGACATGCTTCATCATTGGGGCCATCCCAAGCATCTACTGCTTGGGGCGTGCTGCGACTTGCGAAGGATACGTAGGAGCACTTTTTTGTGTGACTATGTGTGGTGAAGGTGTGGTGGAGTGATGATTTGTGTATAAAATCTACTATTCGTCGACAGGCTAGGTTCTCGCGATTCATTAAAAATGGGTTTTTGTGTATTTTATATACAGGCACTATCTTTCTGAAGTATTGCGAGTATTGGAAATTAATGTAAATATATCTAAGTGACTGCACTAATCGTGTATGTGATATGGGGGGAAGGTGTGAAGTTAAGACCCACTAGGGTAAAATTAATTAGTGCAACAAAGGGTAGACTCATTTATTTTAAGGGATTGCCCCAAAGTGTGCAGTATGCTATTAGTATTATGCACTAAGAAGGCACTGAGCCAATCTATATCTATAACGCAGTGTTACAGACAGTTATACTCTGCCTGCCTAATGCGCACTAGCGCTACATGTTCCAAGACCCCGCGAACGCTAGACACAGCTTCTGCCCTATCTGTGTCAACGCAGTTACGGTGCCAATAAAGTTCGTTGATTGGATGTAAAAACATTTGGATAATGTGCAACAACTAACAACAAATAAATCTTTATTGAAACTATAAGCAAGGACACATTATATATATTAGTTCCGCTATCCATTCAGATAGGTCGATAATTATTGTACGTGTTCCGAGTCCCGCCCAAACAACGTGATTATGGCAGTATAATGAGATTGTCAACATTGCCGAATGTTCCAAGGACGCGCATGCAGTACGATTGAAGTCAAACGCATTGGAATGCAGTTTCGAAGTAATAATCGATAACGACTTTATTCAAAACTATCATTGATATAATTTATATATATATATATATATATATATATTTATATATATCTTTTATATATTCTTTTCTATGTTCCAATGCAATATTTATTTGGAATGTGTAAATATTTATTGAGGCAAACAGACTGTGCTCCTAGAGAGGGTACCGGGAACTACGAGTATGTCTTCACTATCGATTGTTGTAGTTTGTTTCATACACGGAAGTGCTACACAGTTTAAATGGCGAAATTACTGTTTGTAAAAATGTCGGTGAACAAGCCTGCTGGGCAGGCGAAACGCGTCTGACTTTTTGTTGCAGCTGATTAATTAAATACCTTTTTGCCAAGCAACACGGCGGCGACAATCCGTTTTGGGAATTTTGTGATATATATATATATATATATATATATATATATATATATATATATATATATATATATATATATATATATATGTATGTATGTGTATATATATATATATATATATATATATATATATATATATATATATATATATATATATACATTAAAATGGAACAAAGGAATGATGGAAGGGCCACGTTGAGAGGCCCGCCTCGACTTGGGACTTCGACTTGGGAGATGAACATTGATACAGCCAGGGTCTGCGTAGGGGATTCACTGTGCACTTCGTGCTGATAAACGTTTTTTGGAAGGCAAATTAAAGTCCACAACAACTGGGTGGTAGTAGAGTTGACTTGAGAGATGCTGCACTTGTCTAAAATACAAGCCTTTAGATGTTTGTAGTTACGTTTAAAAGAGCTAAAAAAAAATCCATGAATTTTCGCATATGATTAAGCCTTGTGGGAGGCGAAACGTGTCATGCTTGCTCTGTTTGCAATAAAGAAATGCTACAGCACGGTTGGAGTGGCCTGTCTCAAGTTACGAAGGGCAACTTGTGTTCTGTGGAATATATTGATACAGATATATACATATATGCACATATATATATATATCTTGTAAAAAAAAAATTATATATAGTGAGGGGAAGTGAGAACTGATAAAATTACAACGAGCCCAGCCCTGATAGCGAATGATATACCACTGCTACAAGATTTGGAGGGACTGAGGTTAGAACATTCTCTTTCACAGAGTGGTGAGAGCCAGCCTGCAATGAACACTGGTGGTCTCACGAATTTCAATAAACGCTCAACGTATACACTGCATATGCTGCACGATAATATAGACATTTTTCATGAGGCAGCAGGCAAGGACATTAAGGGTCTATATGTACAAACACTCAAGAACAACAAATACAAATACAGGCATAACCGCAGGTATACAGACTTAGTTGCCAAAATACAGAAATGTGGTAATGTGATTGTTCGCCAATCGGACAAAGGTGGCAATATTGTCTTATGGGCAAGAGACCTCTATCTGGAGGAAGCATTATTACAACCTAATGATGCAACGTGCTATAGACATTGTGATGTGGGATCTGTCAAGAAGTCTCAAACAACTTTTTATTCATTGTTGATGGGGTGGAGATCATCGGGTCTCAACAGCATGGATGAACTAAAATTTCTGAAAAATGAGTACCCCATCACGCCCGTCCTATATTTGATTCCAAAGGTCCACAAGAACCCAAGCAAGCCCCCTGGCAGACCTATCATCTCTGCATGTGGCTTCTGGAAAAGACTACTATTTATGTGGATTCATTCTTACAGGAATTTGTGTGTAGGCTTCCCTCTAACATCCAGGATTCCAGCGATTTTTTTAGGAAAATCAATGAATTAGTGTGGGATCCAGAATTTTTGCTAATTACTCTTGACGTTACATCGTTATACACGAGTATTGTGCATGTGGATGGGTTGAGGGCTACTGCATACTATTTGGGGCAACGTCCGATTGAATTTGTAGAACACAATAAGATGTTACTGTCTATGATGAGTTTCTGCCTGAACAACAACTTCTTTATGTTTAACAAACAGCATTATCAACAGGTCAGGGGAGTAGCCATGGGGGCCTGTTTCTCTCCCAGTTATGCCTGTATTCATATGGGATACTGGGAGAGACAGGTCCTCTTTGGTGAACACTCAGCTATTTGCAGAGATCACATCGTACGATGGTATAGATACATCGACGATGTATTCCTGATATGGCATGGTACACAAGTACAGGCGGAAAATTTCATTGCGAAGTTAAACGTTAACAACTACAATTTGGCATTTACTTCCAGCATAAGTGCATGCCAAGCAACTTTCCTGGATGGCTCAATTGAGATTACCAATGGTTGCCTGGAAACATCATTGTTTAGGAAACCCACTGCAGGGAATACGGTATTGCACGCCAAGAGTCATCATCCTCCGCATCTGATAAGGAGCATCCCTTATGGGGAAATGCTCAGGATCAGAAGGGTTTGCAGTACCGAGGCACAGTGGAATGCAGCACAACATGCCAGTAAACTTAGGTTTCTGGCTAGAGGGTATAGCGAGAACACAGTGGCAGCTGCCATACGCAAAGCCAATGCCCTTCCTCGTGCAACAGCACTGTTACATAAAAAATCCCAGTATCCAACTCCTATGTTTACGCAGCAACCTATCAGACTAATATGGTCATTCAATAGCCAACATGGGGCACTTAGAAAGATAGTGAATAAACATTGGGATCTGGTGAGATGTGATCCCGTGATTGGTGAACTGATGCCGAGAAAGCCAGCAATTACTTACAGAAGGGCTTATTCCTTACAGGATGCTCTGCTTAAATCTAGCCCAGAACTGGAACCACCTAAGGATTGGCTGGCAAGTAGTAGAGGTTTCAGGAAATGCTCTACATGTAAAGCTTGTTCACATGGGGTAAATAGAACGGAATATTTCACCCCTATCTCAGCAGTCCCATGCAAAATCAACAAAAAACTAACCTGCAAGAGTGAATTTGCAGTATACGTGTTGGAGTGCCCGTGCGGCTTAAGATATGTGGGCAGCTCAAAGCTGCAAGTCCACAAACGTGTACTCCAACATTTGAGGGCTATAAATATCAATGATTCTTCTTATCCAGTGGCTAGACACTTCAAGGACCATCACAACAACAACAGTGCTCTCCTGAAGTACTATGTCATTGACTCAGTAGGCCCCCTAAGGAGAGGAGGTGATAGGGATGCTGCACTCAGAACTTTAGAAACAAGATACATCTTGATGTTGGATAGCAAAGCACCTCAGGGACTTAATGCCTCAGAAGATTTTTATACCTGTCTCTAGGGTAAAAATTCCCTAAACATTCCATGGAGCTATCTGCATGTAGTGTGGTTTATGGTATAATCGTCATCTTTCAATATTACCTTGCAAGCAAATGAAATGAAATCTATGTAATACCAACTATTTTTTGCTGCAAGATTCTGGTTGTTCTTGTGTTGAAACCATCTGTATAACTGGAAAAATCGCCACTATTTGTGTTAGGATGGCAGACTGGGACCAGTCTGAATAACATCCCATTCGCAAGACACAAATCTATGTAAACTTTTTTTTAAATCTATGTCTCTACATAGTTTTAATCTGACATAAAAAGAAATTTTACCTAAAAAAATGTAACTAGTATTTGGTAGGTGTTTTTAAAGATGATGCATGTCATTGATCATATACCCTACCTTTTACTGCACACATCATCGTGACACTATTTGCACTTTATTTTTTCACTTATTTATTTATTATGGTGTTATAATATAGGAGGCAAAGTTGCAAAACCGGGCATATACATAATGTATTCTTCTGGTTGAATCATTGCTTGATGGCCACTGGATGTGATGCTGGTTGACTGTTTTAACATGTAATATTCAACCAAAAATTGTGTACATCTTAACAGTATTGATTTTAATTCATTCTTTTATATATAAAGAATTGGATTTAAGGCCAGTTTTTAGGACATGCCATGTATTTTTTGTATTTTTTATATATATATTTTATATATATATGATATATTTATAGCTAAATCATTTATTTTGCTATTTTTGCACTAATTCATGTTACTTTATGTAACTGAATTTAGCTGGGGCATGTGCCAATTTACAAATGTTGCACTTTTTGATTCATGACAGTTTGTCTTTTATGTGAAATATTATCGTTATGGGGATTTATCCCAATACTTTTTTTGCTCGTTGCACAGGAAAATTTTTAGTATTTTTACTATGTTTATTGTGCATCCTATTGACACCCAATGGAAATGTTGCATTCACTAGCACTTGCACTTTAAATTTCTGCCACCGCCCTCTAAGGTGCCATGTGACCAAGGCCTCTGGTAGGCCGAAACGTTATGCTGTCTGTTGCAGAATAAAAACTACTCACAGAAATCTGGGTCTCCTGTTTCTTGGCGGTACTGCGGCTGAATTCGAGTCCGTTTGCTGTTTGTGGAAACCTGTGTTCATATATATATATATATATATATATATATTTAGACGTACTAACTTACTTGTTAAATAAAGGTACTCCCAAAGTTAGGGCTCCAGTGATGTAATAACTATAATGCAAAAGATCATGTGATGTAATAACTGTGATGTAGTAACCACCCAGGGTACAACACTGCGAAGCAATGACTTACAACCCTTCCAGACAGCTAAAGCTGTCTCTAGCCGTAACAACATAAATTCTCAAAGGCGAAACCCTACTTGGCAGAAGCAAAGATAAATCCTAAGTGATTGCAAAATATTAATTGGAAGCTGCAGTAAATGCCATCTAACAAGTCTTTGTATACAGGTCTGTGATATACAGGCCTCAGTCACAAACTGTCTCTTCCTAGACTTGACTGTGCATATAAATGACCAATAAAATGACCAATAAATGACACACCTGGTTGTTCTTAAAGTAGATTTCCTGTTACCAACTTCCAATGATTCTTCCAATCTGGTTCAAACTGGGCTTTTCTCACCTCACAATTTAATGTTCACAAAATAGTTGCCAAATAATATTTGTAGCAATATAAACAAATACTGATTCTTAAAAAATAATACATATTACTGAAAAGAGAGAAAATCAATAAAATATCCCCAAAACAGTAAATGTTTATTATGATGTAAAGGGAACAGTAGAAAAGAGAAGAGAGAAAGGCATAAAAGAAACATAAGATATTGATCTGAAACAATAGCCATACATGTATTCCCTTAACAGTTAATATATAGTTAATATCAGTAATTAAATACTGTACATCTCAAGAATGTTTGGCCTTTGCTTCTTGATTAATTAAAAGACAAGTACCAGAAGGCGTAAGTATAAACAAATAATGTATCAAAGGTGATCACAGAAAATCATTTTTAACATGCACCTCACAATGAAGAGCCTTCAGTTTGTGGTTAAAGCATATTGTGTTCCACCAAGCAATACATAATCATTTACAAGCATCTGTCCAGTTAGAATTTATTGGATGAACAATAGTACCAATAAATATATCAACACATTTTCCACTGAGTGGCAGACAATTCCACTTTACAATTAGACTATCCGAAATAATGCTACAGTTGATAATTAAACATTAGAGCGTATAATAAGGATCACTTTATTCCGAACTTTGACCCGAAAATGTTAAACTAATGGATTAAAGGTATACAAATATTGTATTATATGAAAATATAATATTAAGAAGTGTTTGTGAAATATTAGCAGCACTTGTGGTACAAGAACTTTACTTCTAAATAATATAGAATAAATTACCTGACCGCAGCATTTTAGTATAACTTTAAACGTATCTTTATTTTCACTTACACACTTTAATATGGAATAGATAATAGAGGTTTTAGGTGAAGTAATAAAAATGATGAATACAAAAAATATGATTATTGGTAAGTAGAATGAAATGTTTGTTGATATCCAAAGATAGCATAGTAATGATAGGTTTATCTTATTGCTTACATACATACATACATACATACATCTATATAATATATTCTATATAATCTTCTAATATTATGTAATTTTGTAAACAGTTACGGCTCCCCTGAGCAGGCTTTGATGATTGCCAGCAGGTCAACCACTACTCTCCATCATAAATTTGGCAAATTTCTGTAAAACCATCACACTTCACACCAAGCTGCCTACTGGCTAGTTTGACGCTCTGGAAATATCACATACATGCATACATACATACATACATTCATAGGCCAATCGAAGACAAGGCCTAGCTACTTGGCTACAAACAAAACATTCAAGATGAAAGTGCTTCTCTCTCTGATCAACGCTTTCGTCATCATTATCTTCATTTTATTTTTGAAATAATCTTTATTCAAATTTTTGTTTTTATTAACACAAAATAATACACAGCTGTAATGTCTACATATTGTTAGATATATTGCAGAACAACTCCATTTGCATTCTCGTGCTCGATATGTGGGGGTAGATCTTTATATACTATATTGCGGACATTTGACAATGACATCAATATACTTCCCAGTTTAACTTTAGCTGCAACAGCTGCTGCGTCAAACTATAATTCAAGAGAAATAAAAAAGAAAACCACAAAAACATATAATTAGTGTGCCTGTCCTATAATTACAATAAGTGTGTTGTCGTTAAGTGTGCCATTCATGCGTGATGATCATTATCATTTTCATAACTGACACGCCAAGCTCTTCCAGAGACTAGACCAGCAATGCTGATCATCAATGGAGACCGAGCCAAGCTTGTCCTGCTTGTTGAGCAGCCTGTTTTAAGCCCAACTCATCTGATGAAATATTAGAAGCACTTGCTTGGCAGCAAAGGCTGATCTACACAAACCCTGATTCAAATAAAGTAGCCCAGAATGAGTCACAGGTCATAGTGCAGAGCCAGCGGCCAGCCTTTACTGGCTCTTTAAAGCCAGCGGCCCGCCCTACTGGTTCTATAGAGCCAGTGGCCCGCCCTACTGGTTCTATAGATCCAGCGGCCTGCTCCTACTGGTTCTTTAGAGCCAACGGCCCACCCCTACTGGTTCATAAGAGGGCAGCTGCCTGCCACCACTGGTTCCTTAGAGGCAGCACCCCACCCCTACTGGTTCTTTAGAGCCAGTGGCACCCTTCTAATGGTTCTTAGAGGCAGCGGCTGCTTCTACTGGTTCCTTAGAGCCAGCTGCCTGCCCCTTAGAGGCGGCGCCCCACCCCTACTGGTTCTTTAGAGCCTGTGGCTCGTTTCTAATGGTTCTTAGCGGCAGCGGCCGCTTCTACTGGTTCCTTAGAGCCAGCTGCCTGCCCCTTAGAGGCAGCACCCCACCCCTACTGGTTCTTTAGAGCCAGCGGCTCGTTTCTAATGGTTCTTAGCGGCAGCGGCCGCTTCTACTGGTTCCTTAGAGCCAGCTGCCTGCCCCTTAGAGGCAGCACCCCACCCCTACTGGTTCTTTAGAGCCAGCGGCACGCTTCTAATGGTTCTTAGAGGCAGCAGCCGCTTCTACTGGTTCCTTAGAGCCAGCTGCCTGCCCCCACTGGTTCTTTAGAGGCAGCGCCCCACCCCTACTGGTTCTTTAAAGCCAGCGGCCGCTTCTACTGGTTCCTTAGAGCCAGCTGCCTGCCCCCACTGGTTCTTTAGAGGTAGAGCCCCCGCCCCTACTGATTCTTTAGAGCCAGCGGCACACTTCTAATGGTTCTTAGAGGCAGTGGCCACTTCTACTGGTCCCTTAGAGCCAGCTGCCTGCCCCTTAGAGGCAGCACCCCACCTCTACTGGTTCTTTAGAGCCAGCGGCACGCTTCTAATGGTTCTTAGAGGCAGCAGCCGCTTCTACTGGTTCCTTAGAGCCAGCTGCCTGCCCCCACTGGTTCTTTAGAGGTAGAGCCCCCGCCCCTACTGATTCTTTAGAGCCAGCGGCACACTTCTAATGGTTCTTAGAGGCAGTGGCCACTTCTACTGGTCCCTTAGAGCCAGCTGCCTGCCCCCACTGGTTCTTTAGAGGTAGAGCCCCCGCCCCTACTGATTCTTTAGAGCCAGCGGCACACTTCTAATGGTTCTTAGAGGCAGTGGCCACTTCTACCTACTGGTCCCTTAGAGCCAGCTGCCTGCCCCTTAGAGGCAGCACCCCACCTCTACTGGTTCTTTAGAGCCAGCGGCACGCTTCTACTGGTTCCTTAGAGCCAGCTGCCTGCCCCTTAGAGGCAGCACCCCACCTCTACTGGTTCTTTAGAGCCAGCGGCACGCTTCTAATGGTTCTTAGCGGCAGCGGCCGCTTCTACTGGTTCCTTAGAGCCAGCTGCCTGCCCCTTAGAGGCAGCACCCCACCTCTACTGGTTCTTTAGAGCCAGTGGCACCCTTCTAATGGTTCTTAGAGGCAGCGGCTGCTTCTACTGGTTCCTTAGAGCCAGCTGCCTGCCCCTTAGAGGCGGCGCCCCACCCCTACTGGTTCTTTAGAGCCTGTGGCTCGTTTCTAATGGTTCTTAGCGGCAGCGGCCGCTTCTACTGGTTCCTTAGAGCCAGCTGCCTGCCCCTTAGAGGCAGCACCCCACCCCTACTGGTTCTTTAGAGCCAGCGGCTCGTTTCTAATGGTTCTTAGCGGCAGCGGCCGCTTCTACTGGTTCCTTAGAGCCAGCTGCCTGCCCCTTAGAGGCAGCACCCCACCCCTACTGGTTCTTTAGAGCCAGCGGCACGCTTCTAATGGTTCTTAGAGGCAGCAGCCGCTTCTACTGGTTCCTTAGAGCCAGCTGCCTGCCCCCACTGGTTCTTTAGAGGCAGCGCCCCACCCCTACTGGTTCTTTAAAGCCAGCGGCCGCTTCTACTGGTTCCTTAGAGCCAGCTGCCTGCCCCCACTGGTTCTTTAGAGGTAGAGCCCCCGCCCCTACTGATTCTTTAGAGCCAGCGGCACACTTCTAATGGTTCTTAGAGGCAGTGGCCACTTCTACTGGTCCCTTAGAGCCAGCTGCCTGCCCCTTAGAGGCAGCACCCCACCCCTACTGGTTCTTTAGAGCCAGCGGCTCGTTTCTAATGGTTCTTAGCGGCAGCGGCCGCTTCTACTGGTTCCTTAGAGCCAGCTGCCTGCCCCTTAGAGGCAGCACCCCACCCCTACTGGTTCTTTAGAGCCAGCGGCACGCTTCTAATGGTTCTTAGAGGCAGCAGCCGCTTCTACTGGTTCCTTAGAGCCAGCTGCCTGCCCCCACTGGTTCTTTAGAGGTAGAGCCCCCGCCCCTACTGATTCTTTAGAGCCAGCGGCACACTTCTAATGGTTCTTAGAGGCAGTGGCCACTTCTACTGGTCCCTTAGAGCCAGCTGCCTGCCCCTTAGAGGCAGCACCCCACCTCTACTGGTTCTTTAGAGCCAGTGGCACGCTTCTAATGGTTCTTAGAGGCAGCAGCCGCTTCTACTGGTTCCTTAGAGCCAGCTGCCTGCCCCCACTGGTTCTTTAGAGGTAGAGCCCCCGCCCCTACTGATTCTTTAGAGCCAGCGGCACACTTCTAATGGTTCTTAGAGGCAGTGGCCACTTCTACTGGTCCCTTAGAGCCAGCTGCCTGCCCCCACTGGTTCTTTAGAGGTAGAGCCCCCGCCCCTACTGATTCTTTAGAGCCAGCGGCACACTTCTAATGGTTCTTAGAGGCAGTGGCCACTTCTACTGGTCCCTTAGAGCCAGCTGCCTGCCCCTTAGAGGCAGCACCCCACCTCTACTGGTTCTTTAGAGCCAGCGGCACGCTTCTACTGGTTCCTTAGAGCCAGCTGCCTGCCCCTTAGAGGCAGCACCCCACCTCTACTGGTTCTTTAGAGCCAGCGGCACGCTTCTAATGGTTCTTAGAGGCAGCAGCCGCTTCTACTGGTTCCTTAGAGCCAGCTGCCTGCCCCTTAGAGGCAGCACCCCACCTCTACTGGTTCTTTAGAGCCAGCGGCACGCTTCTAATGGTTCTTAGAGGCAGCAGCCGCTTCTACTGGTTCCTTAGAGCCAGCTGCCTGCCCCCACTGGTTCTTTAGAGGCAGCGCCCCACTCCTACTGGTTCTTTAAAGCCAGCGGCCGCTTCTACTGGTTCCTTAGAGCCAGCTGCCTGCCCCCACTGGTTCTTTAGAGGCAGCGCCCCACCCCTACTGGTTCTTTAGAGCCAGCGGCCGCTTCTACTGGTTCCTTAGAGCCAGCTGCCTGCCCCCACTGGTTCTTTAGAGGTAGAGCCCCCGCCCCTACTGGTTCTTTAGAGCCAGCGGCACACTTCTAATGGTTCTTAGAGGCAGCGGCCACTTCTACTGGTTCCTTAGACGCCTCAAGGTTTTCCTATAAGCCATCCCGACTGAATGGCCTTTGTTTAGATGAGGAGGAAGCGGAATATGGAGATGAGAGACGGTGTAATTTTTCTGTCAGTCGTCTGCTCAGAATCATAATTATGTTGTCAGCGCAAATCTACATAGAAAGCCATGATTTATTAGAGGTCAAAAACAATTGAGACTGCTGGAAAAAAGTCATAACTGGGGATAAAGGTTCATTTTTAGCTCTGTTGGAAACCTGTGCTGATGCAGCATTAAAAGTTGTTTTAAAACTGCTACCAGTGCAGCATGTATTTCCTTCCTGAGGCCCTCACATGGCTAAATAGATCCATTTGATTTACAAATGCACAGAATAATTCTTTTTTTTACTATACTTTTAACAGATTTTTTAAAACGTATTATTCCTAATGTATTGTCTGGCTTGATTATCAACGTGTGCAAATCCCCTCCTATCTGGGATCCCCCTATCACAATTATTTAAGTGAGTAAAATAAGCAATATATTTCAGAGCCCTGGTGCTCGCTGCACATTCAGCAGATCCCAGCTTCATTTATTATGTTATCAGTATCTGTAATGGATGGTTTAGCACATCTATCACATCTAAAATGAAAAACTAGACAGAACCCTCTGGTGATCTTTATAATATCTTTTTTAAGTGTCTTTTCGTGTGCAGTCATCTCATCAGATATGGCAGTGGGAGAATGCCGCTCAGCCTCTTCCACAGTGACCCACACACAGACACTGCCTTCTTTATCCGTGCTGTCACACTGCCTTCTTTACAGTCTCTCACTCCATGGAATCTGAGGAATGCTGTAATAGCCGAGTATGAGCAGTGGAAACTGTCATTTTGCCACGAATGTGCTATTTGGCAAACAGAGGAGATTTCACCACAAAATATCTCTCAGTGCACACAGAGTACCAGAAAGAACGTGATATGTTTATCAAAGATGTGGAGCCATGTTGAACTGGATTTTATTGATTTCAAGCAAACAACAAAACATACAGTGCGCGTTGACCGTGCCAGACATAAATAACCTGGGGGCATATTACCAACAACTAGGGAAATTTATCGCTAAATAGGCTTAGCGACAATTGTTCTATCGCCAAGCATCGCCGGATTTCTATCGCTGAGATAACGTGCTATTAGCAACGTTTATCTCAAAAGTGATAAAATACCTGGCGATAGCAGCAAAATGCGTGAATATCTCTGAGAATACAGCGATATTCACGCATTAGCGACGAAATGCTCTTAGCCATGTTATCCACCTCCCATTGGATAACATGGCTAAGAACTGGTCTGGGCAGGTGCTAGTATTTGAAGATATTTGCGCGTAGTGTGAATATTTCCATCGCTACGCCTGCCTTACTAATAGGCGATAGCGATGTTAGCGACTGCTTTCAGTCGCTAACAGGTTGGGTACGCCCACTTTGCATGTCATTAGCGATAAATATCGCTGACATGTAAAGCGGGCCCCAAACCGCTCGCTATCGCCTACAAGCTGTCGCTAACTGCTGTTAGCGACAGCTTGCTAATAGGGCAATGGATTTTTCGCCGCTTAGCGGCCGAAAACGGCCGCTAAAGCAGCGAAAATTGCCTATCGCCCCCCTTGATAATATGCCCCCTGGAGTGTAAAAAATAACAGAGGTAACTACAGTCGAATAATACATGATATGCATGAGTGGGATTGCCTACTTGTCCGACGACACTTCAAGGCAACTATACATAGAATCAATCAATCAATCAATCAGGAGTTTGTTAAAGCGCAACTACTCACCCGTAAGGGTCTCAAGGCGCTAGGGGTGGGGGGGGGCAGGTTCCATTCCATCAAGTAAGGGGTCTGTCGAAGAGCCAGGTTTTGAGGTTTCTTGCGAAGATGGGGCGCGATGTTGTCTGTCTGAGGTGGAGCGGAAGGGCGTTCCATGCTTTGGCCGCAAGGAAGGAGAAGGAGCGGCCTCCCGATCTGGTCTTTCTGGTGCAGGGGACCTCGGCGTAAGAGAGCTGGGCTGATCGTAGGGTCCTTTGGGGTGCGTGGAATTTGAGCCGGCTGTTCAGGTATGCTGGTCCGGTGCCGTGAAGGGCCTTGTGTGCGTGGGTGAGCATCTTAAAGGTGATTCTCGCCTCGACGGGGAGCCAGTGGAGTGTGCGCAGGTGCTGGGAGATGTGGCAGTGTTTTGGCAGGTTGCGGCGGCGTTCTGGATGTGTTCTGTATCTTGCGGATGAGGTTTTTGTTTATTCCGGCGTAGAGTGCGTTGCCGTAGTCGAGTCTGCTGGTGACCAGGGCGTGAGTGACTGTCTTTCGGTGTTTGAGGGGGATCCATTTGAAGGTCTTACGAAGGAGGCGGAGGGTGTGGAAGCAGGAAGATGAGACAGAGTTGATCTGGCGGTCCATTTTGAGCTCGGAGTCCAGGATGATTCCCAGGTTGCGTGCGTGGTCTGTGAGGGTTGGCGGGTTTCTGAGGGCGGTGGGCCAATAGGTGTCGCTCCAGGCGTCGTGGTTTGGGCCCATGATGAGTACTTCTGTTTTGTTTCTGAATCGGTGTTTAGTTGTAGGCAGCTGTTTTTCATCCATTTGGCGACGGCTTCCATGCCTTCTCGAAAGTTGAGCTGGGTGTCGTCTGCGTATGACACAATGTTGAGTCCGTAGGCTCTGACGATGGGGGCAAGTGGAGCCATGTAGACGTTAAAGAGCGTCGGGCTGAGGGAGGAGCCCTGGGGGACTCCGCAGGTGGTAGGTGGGGGTCTGAGAGGAAAGGGGGGGTCTGACCCGTTGAGTCCTGCCAGAGAGGAAGGAGCAGATTCAGTCGAGGGCCTTGTCCTGGATTCCTGCGTCGTAGAGTCTGCGTATTATGGTGCGGTGGGAGACTCTGTCGAACGCCGCTGCTAGGTCTAGGAGGATGAGGGCTACTGTTTCTCCTTTGTCCAGTAGGGTGCGGATGTCGTCTGTTGCGGCGAGGAGGGCGGTTTCCGTACTTTGTTTTTTTCTGAAGCCTGATTGGGAGGAGTCGAGGATGTTGTGTTCTTCAATGAATGTGGCGAGTTGGCTGTTGATGGCTTTCTCGATGACTTTCGCTGGGAAAGGGAGCAGGGAGATGGGTCTGTAGTTTTTGAGGTCGGTGGGGTCCGCCAAGGCGACCAGCAGAACACCATGCAAGGGAGCATCATTACACACTTGGGGGCTTATTTACAAGCAATTGCGCCACCGGTGCTTCACTTTTTTTTGATGCACTGGCGGTGCAGTGTGCCTGCCCATATTTCCAAAGCCACGTAAAGTCACTCTGTGTGACTTTTCATGGCCTTGTAAATATGGGCCACTTTCACGCATTACTCTGCGTGAAAGGAGCGATCGATGGGTGTTGCTGTGGGTGTTCCCACATAACAACCATGGAACTTGACACGATCCCAGATCTACAACATTTGTAAAATTGGGAATGGGTAAAAATCCCAGGCATAGGAGTGGCGCAACGAGGAGAAATACTTTTATTTCTTCCAATTTTTTCCTCTTACGGTGCGTGCTGCAGCATGCATAGAAAGAGGAAATGCCATTAATTTTGTTTTGTGCAGGAAGTGCCCCTTCTTGCACAAAAATGATCATCCCTGCAGCACGGGCACCCTTTCAAAATGATGCAAGGGTGCCTTCGCTGGTGCATGCCAGCCTATTGTGTGCCAGTGCTGGGGAAAGCATAGGAATGCGTCGTATTAACACATCCGTGTGCTTTGAAAATGACGCAGCACTGCACAGGTAAATGGCTTGCGGCACCATGCTGTATCATTTTCTTGTAGATGATGCCCTTTCATCAGAGAAATAACAAATGCAGTAGCTCTGTTTACAGATCCCGCAACATACCCAGCAACTGGGTCCACAGCATTATAACCTCAGCCTTCCCCTCATCAGTGTGTGACATTCTTTTGTGTTTTTCTTCGCCATCGCCCATTCCAATAGGACTCGTAGCCAGTGTGTCAACAGTGGGACCCTCACACCCAGCAACCCAATAGCCGTCCATCTCTTTGCCAGTAGTACGTAGATTTATAATTAGTAATGTTTCAAGAAGACACAAAGTTTGGTCAAGTTCATTTTTCATGCAATTGCATTATTCAGTAGTTTGCAACATTTTCAGAAGTTATACTAGGGAAAGAGGTTGGCACTCGGTAATTCACGTGCCCCAATATCAGAAGAGAAATCAGATTTTGTTTGGACAAAATAACAAAAAAACAGTCCTCAGCAGTGCTAGATGTCGAAAACCTTACTTAAAACAATAATGCAGTTTGCACTTACGATGGAGTCAGTCTCATCTATAGCGTAACTGTTCGCATTGTAGAAAAAGACTTTCTAGTGAGACTTTCTCGTTCGATACTTATTGGATGCCCGAACATACTGTTTTAGCAATTAACAGATAACTTGTAGAACGAGGCACCAGAGCACGGCCATCTTTGTTAGCACTCTAGTTGTGCACCGCCATCTTCCTGTTTAATGGAGGCGGTGCAAGTGCGCAATTGATTGATTTTGGCAGCGCGAGTGATTAACGGCGTGCCAGTGTACTGAGACCTTGGGGGGGCATTCCTTCTTTTAAAGATTAGAAATATTAAAATAGTGACATTTTAGCGAACATGATGTTTTTAGAAAATAAAATGGTACCGTGTTTTTGCTGTTACTAGCTCTTAAATTCTGGGTACATTGGGGCTTATTGCTGCCATTCTTGCCATTCGCTCCCTCGTTGTGCCGGTGTACTCGTTTGTAGAACGAGTCACCAGAGCACGGCCATCTTTGTTAGCGCTCTAGTTGTGCACCGCCATCCTCTTACTTAATGGAGGCGGTGCAAGTGGGCAGCGCGCGTGCGCAGCGGACGCGCCGGCGGCGCGCCAAAGGCACACCAAAGTCAAGCCCGTCTGCGCCCGTCCACGCCATGGCAGCGCACAGCGCCATCCACGCTGCCCTATATTGCCCACGTTTAATATACTCTAGAGAGGAGCTTATTATGTTGGACAACAAGAACAATCGGAACGATAGCCTCAAAGGAGATGGCATGATGGGTAAGAATTCACTTAAGAGCTCTAATGAGGGGATTATCAGATGTGGGCTGATTAATGTCAGATCTCTGATAAAACATCATACAGAGATCTACATTTTGGTGGAGGAACATGATTTGTATGTCCTCTTTCTAACGGAGACCTGGACACATGTTGACAGGGAAGTGGAGCTCGACTTTGCATGCCCTCCGAGCTATAGAATCCGCCATAAGCCAAGAAAGGTTGGTAGGGGAGGAGGAGTAGGATACATCTACAAGACTGTCTGGAACCTCTCTTCCTGGGGGATAGAGGAGATACCGGGGATTGAAGCATTGGGGTTTACACTCAATAGCTCCAATGGTGTTTTCTGTACTGGCTTGCTTTGCTACAGACAGCCGGGGGGTGCTATCTTTGACCATCAAGTTCTGATAGATAGGATATATATAGTTTAGCCCATTCTCACTCCAAAGTACTGATCCTCAGTGACTTTAACCTTTGGGAGAATGGTATTCTTAATACTGCCTTGAGTGAACTTTGCCAAGCCTGTGCGAGTGTTAATCTCCATCAATTGGTTTCATATGCCACACATTTGAAAGGACATGTGTTGGACCTCGTGTTTGCAGATGCAAAGGAAACAGCTGTTCAAAAAATTCTGCCCCAATGTTGGACTGACCAATTTACAATGAAGACGGATAAGCGGGGTCAAGTAGTCGGCAGCTCCTCGGTTGTCCGACGTAGCAGAGAGTGGTCAAAGCTACTTAGGTTAGAGTGCCTCCCCCTGCTGGTTAACGATACGTTTGCTATGCAGGATTCGGTGGAGGTGAACTATTTGAATCTGAGTGATCAGATTTGTAATTCAATTTTTTTGTAATTCAATTCAACCTTGCTCCGTTGAGGAAAGTAAAAATGGGCAAAAAAACATCTGCCCCATGGTATAATGTGGAGCTGAGACTGCTGAAGACCAGCTGTAAGCAGGCGGAAAGGAAGTGGAGGAAGAATTACACTGAGTCGGATAAGGTAGCCTTTAAAAAGCTGCTCCTGTCCTATAAAATGTTAATAGGCAAAACCAAGGCTAAATATCTGGAGTAGATTATTCTTCTAGCCCCGAATAAATCCCAAACTCTTTTTAATCTAGTTAGAGGTTTATCCAACCCGGACTGTGCTAAAGCTGTCATTCCAAATTCACAAGAATGATGTGATGGCCTGGCGAATTTTTTCAGGGGATAAAATCAGTAACATCTTAGTGGGACTAAATCCCGTTGTGGAAGTGAATGGGCGCAAGCAGACTGACAAGGGGATGGTACTGAGTATTGTTTCAACTAATACAGAACATGTATCTCCCCTGGATCTTTTCCCGATGCCCTCTTATGGGGAATTCTGTATAATCGCCAATGGGGTTTCCTCTGGTTCCCCTAGGGATCCGCTTCCTCAGAATTTCTGGAAGTTGTTTGGAAGAGAACTCTTTCCACTTCTACACCAGATTTGCTGCCAATCCCTAGCCACAGCGGTAGTCCCGAACTGCTGGAAAATGGCCGCAGTCTCCCCTTTATTGAAGAAGCCATCACTGGATCCTCATAATCCAGCTAATTACAGGCCCATTTCCTTGCTACCCTACCCGATCAAGATCCTGGAAAGGATAGTAACTAAATCCCTTTCCAAGTTTGTCGAAGATAATCACCTACTGGATGAGGTCCAATTTGGGTTTCGCCGGTACATGGAACTGGGACTGCCCTGGTAGCGGTCCTCGACGACTTGAGAATGCGGGCCCGCAGTGGTCAGGCAGCCTTTTTAGTGCTGCTTGACATGTCGGCCGCGTTCAACACGGTTAATCACCGGACCTTGATCGGGAGGTTGGAGGAACTGGGTATTGTGTGTAAGGCTCGAGATTGGATTCAGTCCTACCTTTCAGATAGGCAGCAGGCAGTATTCTTGCCTCCTTTCTGTTCAGAATACAGCAAGGTCGAACAAGGGGTTCCTCAGGGCTCGGATATCAGCCCGATCTTGTTTATTCTTAATCTCTCCCCCCTTATTGCTCTGATAAAATCGTTTGGAATTCATGTTGTCAACTATGCTGATGACACTCAGCTGGTCTTCTCTTTTGAGGGAAACAATGCAGTGTCTTTAGAAAAGTTTCACAACTGCTTATTCCAAACGGCAGATTCCAAACGGCAGGCTGGCTAAAACGGAATTCTTTGCAATTCAATGAAGATAAAACGGAGGTCTTGTGTTGCATGAAGGGTCGCATTCAGCGCCCTCTGCCTCCAGACTTCTGGCCAGCACCAACTACTAATTCTGTACTTCCTTCTAAAACAGTGCGCAACCTGAGGGTTATGATGGATAGTAACCCCCAGCTAGACTCCCAGGTGAACAAAACGATTAGTACATGTATGGCTCTACTCCGAGCCCTGCTTAAGATTCTCCCGTTTCTGCCCGTTGCTACTAGACGCCAAGTGGTTCGGAGCATTGTGATAAGTAGAATTGACTATTGCAATGCTCTGCTCCTGGGTGCTCCGGTCTCTCTTCTTAAGAAGCTGCAGAGAGGGCAAAATATGGCAGCCAAACTTGCATTACACCGACCCTGGGACGCGTCTCCGTCCACAGCCCTTAGAGATCTTCACTGGTTGCCAGTTGTACAAAGGGTACAATTTAAGGCATTATTCATTGTATTTAGGGCAGTACATAAAATTGGGCCAAGGGCACTTCAGAGGAAATTTGTCTGGTATGCGCCGGCCAGATCCTTG